>NC_057794.1:140465246-140765246 GCF_018294505.1 Triticum aestivum | reverse complement strand
CAGGGAAGCCTGCATATGCACATAGACATATTTTGATTAGACTCCTGCGGTTTTCATTTTGATCCTCTATTCGACCTTCCTTCGCGAACATCAAACAAAGCATCAGGGGCTACTCTCTATGCTGTAACATTTTCTTATAATTTGATCACTTACCTCAAAGCTTTTTAGGAGGCTGGCACAGGCTTCAGTCAGTCTGCTTTTGGCAGACTGAACCTTCTTGATCACCGCACTCATGATAGTGCGATGCTCTAAGCGCCGCGAAGCGCTTCCAGTAAGCTGTCCGATGCCTCTGGATGGACAGAGGCTGTCGGCTTAGGTGGTTTGCCGCCTTAGGGAGGGGTTGCCTGAGAGAGTCTGGAACCACTGGAGGTTCCGGCGCAGTATTCGGCTGGGGGCTGAATTTGCTGCCCCCGTCGTCGGAACCAATGGGAGTCTTGCTCCCCTTGTGCCTAGTTCCCAGAATGTCGCCTCGAGGCACCTCCAGGACTACCTCCCCTCGGCTCAGTGCCCTTCGAGACAACACCTCGACGTTGTCCATAGGGCGAGGGGAGGAGGCGGTCAAAAGGGAATCGCTGTTCAGATCCGACGAGTCCAAAGAACCATCCAACGAAGATACGTCGATACGGTCTCGGGACGGACTGCATAATCATGTTCGGCGTGATGAGAAGCAGTGCAATAAAACATATCAAGGATTATTATGGTATCCAAATACTTACAACTTCGCCAGGGGCTTGTCCCTGGGAAACCACTCGTCATCACTATAGGCGGCCGTCGTGGAGCAGTCCGGGAGGGCGTTCCTTTTTGGACCCTTCGGCCTCCCCGGATGGGGCGGCCTTCCTTTTCTTGTCCCCCCCCGGCTGGGGGAGGGGAACTTTTATCCTCTTTCTCCTCGTTTTCGTGGGAGGAAGGCGCCTCGGAGTTTTCGGACGAGGAGTCCGATATGACCTTGCACCGGAGACCCTTCCGGGTCCCCGTGGCCTTCTTCTTGGCCTTCTTCCCCGGCACCTCGTAGGGCGCCAGAGCCAGCATCTCCGTTAGGAAAGCATCTACTGGATCTTCGAACAGGGGGGCTGGACAATCGATCTGCTCCACTGTCTTCACCCAGTCCTGTTAAATGGCGTAGAGGCTTAGATCCCGCGCATGGTTAGACTGGGGAAAATGAACATCTTATGAGATATGAAAGACTTACCGGATTGGCAGGGCGCTTTGCGCTGAGTCCACAGTCCTTGGTAAGGGGAGGAGGTACCTCAGCGCCTTTGAACAACACCTTCCAGACGTCCTTGTGTGTCGTGTCGAAGAGCTCTCGTAGCGTCTGGTGCTCGGCCGGGTCGAACTCCCACAAATTGAATGTCCGTCATTGACACGGGAGGATCCGATGGAAGAGCATGACCTAGACCACATTAACGAGCTTGATTTTCTTGCTCATCATGTTTCGGATACATTTCTGGAGTCAGGTCAGCTCCACCGATGAACCCCCAGGATAGGCCCTTCTCTTTCCAGGAGATGAGCCGCGTGGGGATTCTGGATCGGAACTCGGGGGCCGCCACCCAGTTGGTGTCGCGCGGCTCGGTGATGTAGATGTTGGGGAACGTTGCAGAAAATTAAAATTTTTCCTACGGTTTCACCAAGATCCATCTATGAGTTCATCTAAGCAACGAGTCAAGGGAGTGAGTTTGCATCTACATACCACTTGTAGATCGAGTGCGGAAGCGTTCAAGGGGATGGTGATGATGGAGTCGTACTCGTCGTGATTCGGATCACCGATGACCAAGTGCTGAACGGACAGCACCTCCGCGTTCAACACACGTACGGGACGGACGATGTCTCCTCCATCTTGATCCAGCAAGGAGGAAGGAGAGGTTGAGGAAGGCAGCTCCAATGGCAGCACGACGGCGTGGTGTAGTTGGTGCAGAAGTACTCCGACAGGGCTTCGCCAAGCACGTACGGAGGAGGAGAGGTGTTGGGGAGGGGAGGGGCTGCGCCTTGGCTTGTGGTATGCAGCCCTCCCCTCACCCCTCTATATATAGGAGGAGAGGGGCAAGCGGGCCGGCCCTCTAGGGGAAACCCTAGAGGGGGGGCGGCGGCCAAAGGGAGAGGGAAAAAGGGTGGCTTGCCCCCCAAGCTAGGGGGGCGCCCCCTTTAGGGTTTCCCCTCCCCTTGCCCTAGCCGCATGGGCCTAGGTGGGGAGGCGCGCCCAGCCCACTAGGGGCTGGCTCCCTCTCCCACACAGCCCATGTGGCCCCCCCCGGGAGGGGTGGCCCCACCCGGTGGACCCCCGGAACCCTTCCGGTGGCCCCGGTACAATACCGGTATGCCCCCGAAACTTTCCGGAGTCCGTTTAACAACTTTCCATATATAAATCTTTACCTCCGGACCATTCCGGAACTCCTCGTGACGTCCGGGATCTCATCCGGGACTCCAAACAACATTCGGTAATCACATACAAGTCTTCCTAATAACCCTAGCGTCACCGAACCTTAAGTGTGTAGACCCTACGGGTTCGGGAGACATGCAGACATGACCGAGACGACCTCAGGTCAATAACCAACAGCGGGATCTGGATACCCATGTTGGCTCCCACATGCTCCTCGATGTTGTCATCGGATGAACCACGATGTCGAGGATTCGATCAAACCCCATATGCAATTCCCTTTGTCAATCGGTACGTTACATGCCCAAGACTCGATCGTCGGTATCCCAATACCTCGTTCAGTCTCGTTACCGGCAAGTCACTTTACTCGTACCGCAATGCATGATCCCGTGATCAAACACTTGATCACCTTGAGCTCATTATGATGATGCATTACCGAGTGGGCCCAGAGATACCTCTCCGTCATACGGAGTGACAAATCCCAGTCTCGATCCGTGTCAACCCAACAGAGACTTTCAGAGATACCTGTAATGCACCTTTATAGTCACCCAGTTACGTTGTGACGTTTGGTACACCCAAAGCAATCCTACGGTATCCGGGAGTTACACGATCTCATGGTCTAAGGAAGAGATACTTGACATTGGAAAAGCTCTAGCAAACGAACTAACCGACCTTTGTGCTATGCTTAGGATTGGGTCTTGTCCATCACATCATTCTCCTAATGATGTGATCCCGTTATCAACGACATCCAATGTCCATAGCCAGGAAACCATGACTATATGTTGATCACAACGAGCTAGTCAACTAGAGGCTCACTAGGGACATATTGTGGTCTATGTATTCACACGTGTATTACGATTTCTGGATAATACAGTTATAGCATGAATAAAAGACTATTATCATGAACAAAGAAATATAATAATAAGACTTTTATTATTGCCTCTAGGGCATATTTCCAACAGTAGAACCACCCCGATTTCCACCCCTTTATGGTCTCCACATAGGAGCCTTCGAGCCAGGTGACATTGGGCATTTTGCCCACCATGGCGCCTTCGCACTCCGCTTGCTGGCCGACCACCACCTTCGGTTTAACATTGAAGGTCTTTAGCCATAGGCCGAAGTGGGGCTTAATGCGGAGGAAGGCCTCGCACACGACGATAGACGCCGAGATGTTGAGGATGAAATTGGGGGCCAGGTCGTGAAAGTCCAGCCCGTAGTAGAACATGAGCCCACGGACAAACGGGTGGATGGGAAATCCCAGTCCACGGACGAAGTGGGTAAGAAAAACCACCCTCTCATGGGGTTTTGGAGTAGGGATGATCTGGCCCACATCATGCAGCCGGTGTGCGATGTCCGCGGCCAGGTATCCGGCTCTCCGTAGCTTTGTGATGTTCTCCTCTGTAACGGAGGAGACCATCCACTTGCCTCCCGCTCCGGACATGCTCGGAGTGGTTCGAGGGGAAAATGCGAACTTGGGTGTTGGAGCTCGAGTGCGCGAGAATGGATGAGCAGGGAGGAAGAAGGCGTGGTTAAAGAGAGGAATCCTTGTCCCTTTATAAGGGCGGAAGAAACTATACGCCTCCCCACCTGCCTGGTAAACTCGCTTATTCCCCAAGTGTCGTAATTGATGGTGCGGTTGGGTTACCCACGCCCGTATTGATGAGAATCCTATGATACGGGGACATGATCTTTGCTTCGACAAGACGTGCCAATAAAACCGCCTCGCAACATGTGCAGTAGCTGGTTGAGAAAAACAGTTCGAATAATAACCGGGCCACAGTATGATGTCATGCTACAGAATGTGTCAGCAGATTAGATTTGTGGAAATATTATTCTCTCTACGGAGGTATGTGGAACTTGTTTTGTAGAGCCGGACACTATCCTTGTGTTCAAAGTCTTCTATGGAGTATTCGGAGGAAGAACCCGCCTTGCAATGCCAAAGACAATCTGCGCACGAGACTCATCGTCATTGAAGCCTGGTTCAGGGGCTACTAAGGGAGTCCTGGATTAGGGGGTCCTCGGACGGCCGGACTATATATTTTAGCCGGACTGTTAGACTATGAAGATACAAGATTGAAGACTTCGTCTCGTGTCCGGATGGGACTCTCCTTGGCGTGGAAGGCAAGCTTGGCAATACGAATATGTAGATCTCCTCCCTTGTAACCGACTCTGTGTAACCCTAGCCCCCTCTGGTGTCTATATAAACCGGAGGGTTTAGTCCGTAGGACAACAACAATCATACCATAGGCTAGCTTCTAGGGTTTGGCCTCTACGATCTTGTGATAGATCAACTCTTGTAATACTCATATCAAGATCAATGAAGCAAGAAGTAGGGTATTACCTCCATCGAGAGGGCCCAAACCTGGGGAAACATCATGTCCCCTGCCTCCCGTTACCATCCGCCTTAGACGCATAGTTCGGGACCCCCTACCTGAGATCCGCCGGTTTTGACACCGACACCCACCGATGCGCAGGCCGCGCTGCTCATGGCACACGAGCTCCTACGCTACTGCCCGGTCTACGACCTCTACGAGGACTGGTTGGACCGCACCGCCGAGCTCGTCAGCGCCACTGGGGGCTCTCTTGCGCCATCCCTCTCACTGCCTCGCCCACCTCCAGCCGTGGGCGACGTAGCTCATGGAGTGCCTCTGCCGCCTCCGCATCAAGACGACGCCCTCGCACCGGGACGTGTAGCTCACGGAGCGCCGCCGCCTCCTCCGCACCAAGACGGTGCCCTCGCCCCAAGACGCGCGGTCCCGCGGCATGATCCACCATGCCGTGTGCTTGTGCACGAAGAAGGAAGCTGCCAAGAGGTTCCCCGGCCGCGAGAAAATGCTCCTGCTCTCCCGGCGCCACTACGACAAGACCGCGTGCCACCTTCGGCGGCGGTGCGCGGACATCAAGGGCAGGCTCCACCCCTGCAGAGGGCCCCGGTGGCCACAGCAGGCTGCCGCGCCTTCACTCCCGAGCTACGCACCATCGTTTGGTCAGGCAAGTTCAAGCCGGATCTACCTCCGTGCTACGACGGCACCCTCGACCCGGCGGAGTTCCTACAGCTCTACGAGCTGAGCATCGAGGCGGCCAACAGCGATGAAAAGGTCATGGCGAACCGGTTTCCCATGGCTCTCAAGGATGACGCTCACTCGTGGCTCTTGAACCTGCCCGCGGGGTCAATCTCCTCCTAGGGTGAGATGCGCGATGCTTCATCACCAACTTGTAGGCGCTCGCGATTGCCCTCCGGCCGCAGGTGACCTGTGTCGCATCAAGCAACAACCGGGAGAGACCTTGTAGAAGTACATCCAGTGCTTCAACAACGTTCGCCTCAAGATCCCCAAGGTGACAGACGAGTCCATCATCTCAGCGTTCTCCGATGGCGTCCGCGACATCAAGATGAAGGAGGAGCTCGTCATCCAGGAGGAGATATGCATGACTCTTGAGCTGTTCAACATGGCGACCAAGTGCGCAAGAGCTGAGGAAGGGCATCTCTCCCTCCTCGAGCTCCCTACTGTCAACCCAGAGGAGAAGAAAGCCAAGGCCAAGGACGTGTAGCGCAAAGGAGTGGTCGTGCTCGCGGCGGAACCAGACACAAAGCACGGCCGGGACCACCCCGAGTCGTCCAAGAGCAGTCGCCCGTTCTGCAACTTCCACAACGTACACAGCCACAACACCAATGATTGTCAAGAGCTCAGGGCCATCCGAGATGGACGCTTCGGTTGACGCCCCGAGCGCAACGACCGGGGCTATGGCCGAGGAGGAGGACGAGGTGGATGACGCTGGGACGACCGTGGCCCCTGCCAGGAGTGGCGCGACTGGCCTTATGAGGACCACTGGCAGGAGCAGCCTCGTGAGGGCGCTTGGCGCGACCAGCCTCGCGAGGACCATCCTCAGGGCAATCCTGGCCTCCCTCCGCTGTTGCTAACACCAAGAAGGAATGACGACCATCATCAGGACGAGGGGGCTGGGGGCTTCTAGGAGCCACGCACCATCGCTTGCATCTTGGGCGGAGCTCAAGCCCCGGCTTCCCAGCGCATCTTCAAGCATTTCTCTCACGAGGTCAATGCAGCCCTCCCCAAGCTCGAGGCCATGCGCCCACTCAGGCGGTCCAAGTACGCCATCACCTTCAGCTCGGCGGACCAGCTCAAATGCGCGGCAACCACCGGCGTCCTCCCGATGCTCTATTCACCCGTCATCAGCAATGTCCAAGTCACCAACACCCTCATCGATGGCGGCGATGGGCTCAGTGTCCTGTTTGTCGAGACGTTCGACAGCCTCCAAGTGCCCTATGATCAGCTACAGCCTACCAAGCCCTTCTCAGGAGTGACCGATGGCTCCACCACCCTGATAGAGAAAGTTCGTCTCCCAGTCACCTTCGACCAGCGCGACAACTACCACACAGAGCTCATCGACTTCGACGTCGCCCACAACCGTCTACCTTACAACACCATCCTTGGGTACCCAGCGTTAACCAAGTTCATGGCAGTAACCCACCACGACTACAACGTCCTCAAGATGCCAGGAAGCGGCGGAATCATCATAGTCCCTTGTGAAGAAAGAGATGTGGTGTGCTCCCTCGAGCACACCTTCCAAGCCGCAGCAATCGAAGACCCTGACAGCGAGGGCATGTAGTACCCTCCTGAGGCCATCCCCAAGTAGAAGAAGCACTACTCCGCACAGGGCCTCAGGAGAGCGGTGTCTCTAGCGGCGCTGCCTCGGGATAAGCGCCCGCACCTGGGGCGCCTCCCTCCGTCGCATAGGAAGGTGTGCCTGGCACCCTCCTCGGGCGAGGCTCGGGGGCTCTCTTCTAGAGAGCCTCAGACCTGGCTAACATCATGAGGGAGGCGCTCGAGCACCACGTGGAGGCATGCTTTGTGGCACATTTCCCTCAGGAAGGCACCGGGCGAGGAGCACCCGGTGCTTAGGAGTTCATCGTCAAGGACACCCAGGAGCTTCAAGAAGCAAGGGCTATGCGCGGCGACCGCCGCCCACCTGGTGCAGCTCCCCAGCCAGGCGAGGGTGGCGAGCTGTGCGTCTGCATCGACATCCCAGGGCTCAACATGGCCGCATCTCAGGAGCGCTTTTGGCTTTCGCGCGTTGAGCAATGCGAGGGTCCACCTCATAGCTATGTTCGCATGCCGTTTGGCCTGCCGAGCATGGCAGCCGCCATCCAGTGCAACTGAAAGTGCTAGTTATCGACTAGAGGGGGATGAATAGGCGATTTTTATGGAAGTCTTCAAAACATAGGGGCGTTGAAGAGAACCAGTTGAAATGAGCCTATTGATATGCAGGGGAAGGTAGACTACACTAGACAAGCCATAGTCAAGTAAGCAATGAAGTGAAAGCACGAAGACTATCAGCAACTAGGTAGTATGGATCAAGATGGAAAATAGTATGAAGCAAATCAACAACATTCTTCACATAGTGAAGTCAATCAGATCATTCAAGCAGGCAATGACTTCACGAAGACAAACAGTAAGCAAAGAGAGGTAAGAGATAGAACCAGTTGCTCGGTGAGGACGACCAGTTCCAGTTGTTGTGACAACTGTACGTCTGGTTAGGGAGGCTGAGATTTAACTCAGAAGACTGCGTCTTCACCTTATTCCCCTTGAGCTAAGGACACACAGTCCTCGCCCAATCACTCTGGTAAGTCTTCAAGGTAGACTTCCAAACCTTCACAGACTTCGTTCACCGGCGATCCACAATGACTCTTGGATGCTCAGAACGCGACGCCTAACCGACTAGAGGATTCACAGTCCTCAAGTGTAATAAGTCTTCAGATCACACAGGCAGAAAGACTTCAGTGATGCCTAACACTCTTTGGCTCGGGGTGTTTAGGGATTTGTCCTTGCAAGGATTTCTCTCTCAAAGGCTTCGGAGGTGGGTTGCTCTCAAACGACAAAAGCCGTGCACTAACTTTGAGCAGCCACCAATTTATGGTGTAGGGGGTGGGCTATTTATAGCCAGGAGGCAACCCGGCCTGATTTGTCTAAAATGACCCTGGGTCACTAAGGAACTGACACGTGTGCAACGGTCAGATTTCAAACACACGCGACAGCTTGACTTGGGCTACAAGTAAAGCTGACTTATCCAGCTCTGGATAAGATTTGCTCTCATTGTCTTCGCTCGAAGACATAGGATTTGGTTGAGCATCACTTCAGTCACTCTGACTTTGTTCACTTGGACCCCACTTAACAGTACGGTGGTTCCTATGACTCAACAAAGAAGAAAAGGGAACTACGAGACAACTATGTCTTCGCAATCCATAGTCTTCATACGATGTCTTCTCATGTCATAGTCTTCAATGTGAAACTCTTCACAGACCATCATTGTCTTCAATGTCTTCACACATTTTTAGGGGTCATCTCTGGTAGGTAAACCAAATCAATGAGGGACTACTACCTGTTTTATCCTGCAATTCTCACAAACACATTAGTCCCTCAACCACGTTTGTCGTCAATACTCCAAAACCAACTAAGGGTGGCACTAGATGCACTTACAGCAACCTATGGAGCATCCTGGCAGCTCAGGAGGCCAGGCATCACGTGGTCCTGGCGGAGATGGAGACGGTCCTCAAGGAGCCACCTGAGCCCCTAGAGCCTCCCGAGGCTCAGGGTCTTGGCGGCTCATGAGGAGCGACTTCTTCAGCGCGTGCCTTCAGCTACCCCAACACTCCTTTGACAACGAAACCAGGTGACGTTTTCCAAGTTTATTCAGCTGGGAGCGCCCCTCGGGCTGCATTATTCCCAAGTCGCACGGGCCTGACCCTGCGGCATGTATCCTTCTGCATCTTTAGCTTACTCTACTGGGGGTGCCCCTCGGGCTGCATTATCCCTAGGCCACTTGGGTCCGTCCCGGTGGCATGTATCATTCTCGCATCTATCTAAGCTAGCTCTTTCCCATGCATGAGTTATTTATAGTCATCACTTGCTTGATTGTCACTCGCCGCGGCCGCCCGCGTCGCCGATCGACCCCTTGCTCACCCCACAGCGGGGGCTGCTCATGCTGGCACGGCGCTTGTGCTCGGGTCCGTCCCTGCAACGCTGACAAATCTGAGCGGTCGAGCTCTGGCTCGCGGCATGCCCGCGCACGTCACCTCACCAGGCCCTCAGTGCCTTCATCTTCTCGCGTAACGACCAGTGGCAGGCTGGCAAGCATGGCTGCAATTTGTACCCTTCTTCACACTAACCTGCAGGAACCTCCCGGGGGCAACAACAGGCGGTACCGCGGGCTCCCTCTTTTCCCATGCAATTCGCTTGCGTGTTAAAGGGGGGGTTCCTAAGCATCGTGACTTAGGAGCTCTTACAGGCTCTCTAGACCTCACTCCTAGCCTTGACCACAGCATCGCGACCTGGCATACCAGCGGTGGCTGAGCTCGCTCGAGGGCCGGGACCCGAGGACATAAAGCACACAGAAGAGCATGCGAGAAAGGGGAGGCTCGCACGGGCCTAACCTAGCTGCACTATGGCCGTCGACGCATGAGCCTGACGCTACAGGAGGAATCGACTCTGGACTACCAAGATAAGTTTCACACCCTGGTCGGCCGAACGCTACGACATAAGATTCCCACCTCTTGCAGCCCTGTTGTGGCGACGTCGCCTCCCTTTCCCACCTTTAGGTAGCTGCTTGCATGCTAAAGGGGACCTCTTGAGAATCGCGCCTTAGGAGCTCTAACTGGACCTCGGGCTGCTCACCTTATGGCCTTGACCACGGCATCGCAACCTAGCATATCAGTGATGGCTGCAGCCTGCCTGGGGACCGGGACCTGTCGGCGTAGAGCACCAAGCTACCGCAAAGTTGGAAAGGGGAGACTAAGCCAAAGTAGGACATGCATTCGTAAATCTTCATAATAAGGACGATATCAACAAAAGGCCTTACAAGACCCTATACACGCCCCCACGGGGTCCATCTTGATTCCTCACAGGGAAAAAAGACAGAAGTTTCTAGGAACCCTATCTACACGCGCCAACGCCGCCGACGCCATGATCAATAGTGGACCATGGGAGGCCGGCACCAACCCCATCCATATCGGTGGCGGCGGCGGTCGGACGCTGCGGCTGTGCTCCGAGCACGGCGCGAGCTCGGAGGCACGTAGCTGTCGTCGCTCGTCTCTGGAGTCTCGTAGGGCTCGGGAGAGTCGCTGGACTCCCAAGCGTCACCACCACTGCTGGAGGAACCGCCGGCAAGGCCAGCAGCAGGCCTGGCCCCTATTGCTGCACCGTCCCGACGACCCCCTCCAGGGCAGAACTCCAAGCGGCGACCTTCCTCGTCGAAGAACTTGAAGAACATCGTGGAGGCACCGTCATACTCGAAGTGGATGGCGAGGGCGCCCTCCGTACGGAAAACCTGGGTGACCTCACCCGAGCCGTGGGTCATGAAGATCTTGCCCGAGGAGACGACCTCAACCTCCGCCCCTGTCATTGGGATGTCGCACTCGGCGTGCTGCAACCAGAGGTCGAGGAGACCCCTCGGCGGCATCTCGATGGAGAAGAACTGCGGGAAGCAAATCCAAGTGCGTAGAGGCATCGCCGCCCACATCATGAGTTCACGCGAGGAGCCCTCGGCGTGGGTTCCTGGGGCGATGGCGCGCGCCACCACGGTGCGGCGACCACGACTGCGACATGCACGGCGCTCGTCGCTGCCTCTGCCTCCGGAGCCCTTGGCCTGGGCATACAAGGGCAGCGGATACCCGAGGGGAGGCCGCTCATACCAAGGCCTCGGCACCTCCGGCCTCACGACTACATCGCGGCGGTGGGCCAGCCTCTTCTTTGGCGGAAGCGGCCCCGTCTCGTCGTGGGGGGCCTTTCCCTTTTCTGCGGCCGAGAATCTCCGAATCGGCGCCATGGGAGTCGCTGCGCGTCGTAAAGCAAGGGAGAAGGAACAAATGGAGCAGGAAGAGATGGGCGACGGGGGCTCCACCCGCTCCTCATTTATAGTAGGAGAAGGCCAATCGCCAACCCCCATGATCACTGGTAATGATGGTTTTTCTCTGCATCACGTCCCATCAATCGCCATGCATCAACCAAGGCCGCAGGCTGTTGGGGCCCGTGGTGCTCCGCACTTGCCCCTTGGCTTCGCCTCGAAGCCAAGTCCGAGCACCTTGGGCCCAGGGGCTACTGTCGGTGTCCTGGAAACGAAGGTCCCCAGACATGCCTGCCTGCGGCCCATGGCGTGGCTCCACCAGCGGCCCTGTACGACCCATCTTCATCAGCGAACACTCAAGACCCTCGCGAGGGGCCAAGCCTCGCAAGGCGTATGACACAAGACCTCCTCGGGGGAACCCTTAACAGGCTGGCTCGCGAGGGGCGGAGAGATCAAGGCGAGGGGCACCTCGCGATGTCCCTGTGACGCAAGCCATGACGACCAAGGCCATGCGGGCACCAGGCGGGCGCCAGCGCACACAGTGTCCTCGTTTCCTCTTTGGTGCTAAAGGGACGGGTGCAGGCGAGGAGTCCCGAGGCATCAGGCAAAGGTTTCCATATCGGTGCAACAAGACCAAGACCAGCAGGACGACAGGACGGAGGTCACCATGGAGCCCAGGACGGCGTCACCACCAGTACCTTTGGTAGGCGAAGACCACCTTTTGTCAGGATAACTTGTACTAGTTGTCCCCCTTCAAATTGGTCGTTGTGGGATCCCTTCCCGCCTAATATTTGGGGAGAGGACTAGGGCCCTATATATAGGACTAGCCACCACCGAAGGGAGGGGGGTCGAGACATCTCAACTATAATTGGATCCATTCCATCCTCACACACACAAGATCACCGAGCTTAAGAACACATCTCCCCAGGAGGTTGTTCTTCACTTGTACTTGTTCATCCTCAGCCCATGAGGTAATCCGCCACACACACTAGAGTAGGGTATTACACCACATCGGTGGCCCGAACCAGTATAAACCATGTGTCCTTTGTTCTGCGAGTTCGACATGCTGAGATTTGAGATTGCGGTGAGAGCGTGAGCTAGGGAGAGGAGAGATCTTCGTGCGCACCCCAGAGTTTGAACCTCAAGGGTTTTGCCGGAACTCGAAATCCGACAAGTTCCATTAGCACGATGGCGTGGCAACGGTGATGATGAAGTTACCGACGCAGGGCTTCGCCTAAGGACTGCGATGATATGACCGAGGTGTGTAACTGTGGAGGGGGCATCGCACACAGCTAAGAGAAGACTTGGTGTGTATTACCGAGAGGGCCCTGAGATACCTCTCCGATACACGGAGTGACAAATCCTAATCTCGATCTATGCCAACCCAAAAAACACCTTCGCAGACACCTATAGAGCATCTTTATAATCACCCAGTTACGTTGTGATGTTTGATAGCACAGAAAGTGTTCCTCCGGTATTCGGGAGTTGCATAATCTCATAGTTATAGGAATATGTATAAGTCATGAAGAAAGAAATAGCAATAAAACTTAACTATCATTATGCTAAGCTAACAGATGGGTCTTGTCCATCACATCATTCTCTAATGATGTGACCCCGTTCATCAAATGACAACACATGTCTATGGTTAGGAAACTTAACCATCTTTGATTAACGATCTAGTCAAGTAGAGGCATACTAGGGACACTCTGTTTTGTCTATGTATTCACACATGTATCAAGTTTCCGGTTAATACAATTCTAGCATGAATAATAAACATTTATCATGATATAAGAAAATATAAATAACAACTTTATTATTGCCTCTAGGGCATATTTCCTTCAGTCTCCCACTTGCACTAGAGTCAATAATCTAGTTTACATCGCCATGTGATTTAACACCAATAGTTCACATCACCATGTGACCAACACTCAAAGGGTTTACTAGAGTCAATAATCTAGTTCACATCACCATGTGATTAACACCCAAAGAGTACTAAGGTGTGATCATGTTTTGCTTGTGAGAGAAGTTTAGTTACTGGGTCTGTCACATTCAGAGCCGTATGTATTTTGCAAATTTTCTATGTCTACAATGCTCTGCACTGAGCTACTCTAGCTAATCGCTCCCACTTTCAATATGTATCCAGATTGGGACTTGGAGTCATCCGGATCAGTGTCAAAGCTTGCATCGACGTAACTCTTTATGATGAACTTTTTGTTACCTCCATAACCGAGAAACATGTCCTTATTCCACCAAGGATAATTTTGACCGCTGTCCAGTGATCCACTCCTGGATCACTATTGTATCCTCTTTGTCAAACTCATGGTGAGGTACACAATAGGTCTGGTACACATCATAGCATACTTTATAGAACCTATGACTGAGGCATAGGGAATGACTTTTCATTCTCTTTTTATTTTCTGCCGTGGTCGGGGTTTTGAGTCTTTACTTAACTTCACACCTTACAACTCAAGCAAGAACTCCTTCTTTGACTGATCCATTTTGAACTCGTTCAAAATCTTATCAAGCTATGTACTCATCGAAAGTCTTATCAAGCGTCTTGATCTATCTTTATAGATCTTGATGCACAATATGTAAGTAGCTTCACTAAGTTCTTTCATTGAAAAATTCTTATTCAAGTATCCTTTTATGCTATCCAGAAATTTTGTATTATTTCCAATCAACAATATGTCATCCACATATAATATCAGAAATGCTACAGAGCTCCCAGTCACTATCTTGTAAATACAGGCTTCTCCAAAAGTCTGTATAAAACCATATGCTTTGATCACACTATCAAAGCGTACATTCCAACTCCAAGATGCTTGCACCAGTCCATAAATGGATCACTGGAGCTTACACACTTTGTTAGCATCTTTCGGATTGACAAAAAACCTTCTGGTTGCATCATATACAACTCTTCTTTAAGAAATCCATTAAGGAATGCAGTTTTGACATCCATTTGCCGGATTTCATAAAATGCGGCAATTGCTAACATGATTCGGACAGAATTTAAGCATAGATACAAGTGAGAAACTCTCATCGTAGTCAACACCTTGAATTTGTCAAAAACCATTTTCGACAAGTTGAGCTTTGTAGATAGTAACAGTACTACCAGCGTCCGTCTTCCTCTTGAAGATCCATTTATTCTTCATGGCTCACCGATCATCGTGCAAGTCAATCAAAGTCCATACTTTGTTCTCATACATGGATCTCATCTCAGATTTCATGGCCTCAAGCCATTTCGCGGAATCTGGGCTCATCATCGCTTCCTCATAGTTCGTAGGTTCATCATGGTCTAGTAACATGACTTCTAGAACAGGATTACCGTACCACTCCGGTGCGGATCATACTCTCGTTGACCTACGAGGTTCGGTAGTAACTTGATCTGAAGTTTCGTGATCATCATCCTTCACTTCCGCACTAATTGGTGTAGGCATCACTGGAACTGATTTCTGTGATGAACCATTTTCCAATCCGGGAGAAGGTACATTTACCTCATCAAGTTCTACTTTCCTCCCACTCACTTCTTTCGAGAGAAACTCCTTCTCTATAAAGGATCCATTCTTAGCAACGAATATCTTGCCTTCGGATGTGTGATAGAAGGTGTACCCAATAGTTTCCTTTGGGTATCCTACGAAGACGCATTTCTCCGATTTGGGTTCGAGCTTATCAGGTTGAAGCTTTTTCACATAAGCATCGCAGCCCCAATATTTAAGAAACGATAGCTTAGGTTTCTTGCCAAACCATAGTTCATACGGTGTCGTCTCAAAGGATTTAGATGGTGCCCTATTTAATGTGAATGCAGCTGTCTCTAATGCATAACCCCAAAACGATAGTGGTAAACCGGTAAGAGACATCATAGATCGCACCATATCCAATAAAGTACGGTTACGACATTCGAACACACCATTATGTTGTGGTGTTCCAGGTGGTGTCAGTTGCGAAACTATTCCACATTGTTTCAAATGAAGACCAAACTCATAACTCAAATATTAGCCTCCATGATCAGATTGTATAAACTTTATTTTTCTTGTTATGATGATTTTCCACTTCACTCTGAAAATTCTTTGAACTTTTTCAAATTTTTCAGACTTATGTTTCATTAAGCAGATATACCCATATCTTCTCAAATCATCTGTGAAGGTGAGAAAATAATGATACCCGCCGCGAGCCTCAACACTCATCGGACCACATACATCAGTATGTATTGTTTTCAATAAGTCAGTGGCTCACTCCATTGTTCCGGAGAACGGAGTCTTAGTCATCTTGCCCATGAGGCATGGTTCACAAGCATCAAGTGATTCCAAAAGTCCATCCGCATGGAGTTTCTTCATGCGCTTTACACCTATATGACCTAAACGGCAGTGTCACAAGTATGTTGCACTATCATTATCAACTTTGCATCTTTTGGCACCAATATTATGAATATGTGTATCACTATGATTGAGATTCAATAAACCATTTATATTAGGTGTACGACCACAAAAGGTTTTATTCATGTAAACAGAACAACAATTATTCTTTGACTTAAATGAATAACCATATTGCAATAAACATGATCCAATCATATTCATGCTCAACGCAAAACACCAAATAACATTTATTTTAGGTTCAACACTAATCCCAAAGGTAAAAGTAGTGTGCGATGGTGATCTTATCAACCTTGGAATCACTTCCAACACACATAGTCACCTCGCCCTCAACTAGTCTTTGTTCATTTTGTAACTCCTGTTTCAAGTAACTGATCATAACAACTGAACCTGTATCAAATACCCAGGGGCTACTATGAACACTAGTAAAGTACACATCAATAACATGTATATCATATATAATTTTGTTCACTTTGCCATCCTTCTTATCCGCTCAGTATTTGGGGCAGTTCCACTTTCAGTGACCATTTCCTTTGCAGTAGAAGCACTTAGTTTCAGGCTTGGGTCTACCTTTGGGCTTCTTCATGGGAGTGGCAACTTGCTTGCCATTCTTCTTGAAGTTCCCTTTCCTTTCCTTTGTCCCTTTTCTTGAAACTAGTGTTATTGTTAACCATCTACACTTAATTCTCTTTCTTGATTTCTACCTTCGCCGATTTTAGCATCGCGAAGAGCTCGGGAATCATTTTCGTCATCTCTTGCATATTATAGTTCATCACGAAGTTCCAGTAACTTGGTGATAGTGACTAGAGAACTCTATCAATCACTATCTTATCTGGAAGATTAACTTCCACTTGATTCAAGTGATTGTAGTACTCAGACATTCTGAGCACATGCTCACTGGTTAAGCTATTCTCCTCCATCTTGTAGGCAAAGTACTTGTCAGAGGTCTCATACCTCTCGACATGGGCATGAGGCTGAAATACCAATTTCAGCTCTTGGAACATCTTATATGCTCTGTGGCATTCAAAACGTTTTTGAAGTCCCGGTTCTAAGTCATAAAGCATGGCACACTAAACTATCAAGTAGTCATGATACCGAGCTTGCCAAACGTTCATAACGTCTGCATCTGCTCCTGTAATAGGTCCGTCACTTAGCGGTGCATCAAGGATATAATTCTTTTGTGCAGCAATGAGGATAATCCTCAGATCACAGATCCAGTCCGCATCATTGCTACTATCAACTTTCAACTTATTTTTCTCTAGGAACATATCAAAAATAAATGGGGAGCTATAACGTGAGCTATATATCTATAACATAATTTTGCAAATACTATCAGGACTAATTTCATGATAAATTAAAGTTCAATTAATCATATTACTTAAGAACTCCCACTTAGATAGACATCCCTCTAGTCATCTAAATGATCACATGATCCATATGGACTAAACCATGTCTGATCATCACGTGAGATGGAGTAGTTTTCAATGGTGAACATCTCTATGTTGATCATATCTACTATATGATTCACGTTCGACCTTTCGGTCTCAGTGTTCCGAGGCCATATCTGCATATGCTAGGCTCGTCAAGTTTAACCCAAGTATTCCGCGTGTGCAAAACTGGCTTGCACCCGTTGTATGTGAACGTAGAGCTTATCACACCCGATCATCACGTGGTGTCTTGGCACGACGAACTGTAGCAACGGTGCATACTCAGGGAGAACACTTGTACCTTGAAATTTAGTGAGGGATCATATTATAATGCTATCGTCGTACTAAGCAAAATAAGATGCATAAAAGATAAACATCACATGCAATCAAAATAAGTGATATGATATGGCCATCATCGTCTTGTGCCTTTCATCTCCATCTCCAAAGCACCGTCATGATCACCAACGTCACCAGCTTGACACCTTGATCTCCATCATAGCATTGTTGTCGTCTCGCAAACTATTGCTTCTACGACTATCGCCACCACTTAGTGATAAACTAAAGCAATTACATGGCGATTGCATTTCATACAATAAAGCGACAACCATAAGACTCCTGCCAATTGCTGATAACTTTTACAAAACATGATCATCTCATACAACAATTTATATCTCATCACGTCTTCACCATATCACATCACAACATGTCCTGCAAAAACAAGTTAGACGTCCTCTACTTTGTTGTTGCAAGTTTTACGTGGTTGCCATAGGCTTCTAGCAAGAATCATTC
The DNA here is from genome assembly GCF_018294505.1 of Triticum aestivum. Lineage (NCBI taxonomy): Eukaryota > Viridiplantae > Streptophyta > Magnoliopsida > Poales > Poaceae > Triticum > Triticum aestivum. The sequence goes on along the minus strand of NC_057794.1, from coordinate 140,747,433 downwards.
TTACCTACGCATCAAAACCACAATGATTTTTCGTCAAGTGTGCTGTTTTAACCTTCAACAAGGACCGGGCGTAGTCAAACTCGATTCAACTAAAGTTGGAGAAACAGACACCCGCCAACCACCTGTGTGCAAAGCACATTGGTAGAACCAGTCTCATGAACGCGGTCATGTAATGTCGGTCCGGACCGCCTTCATCCAACAATACCGCCGAATCAAAGTAAGACGTTGCTGGTAAGTAGTATGACTATTATCGCCCACAACTCTTTGTGTTCTACTCGTGCATATAACATCTACGCATAGACCTGGCTCGGATACCACTGTTGGGGAACGCAGTATTTCAAAAAAATTACCTACGATCACGCAAGATCTATCTAGGAGATGCATAGCAATGAGCGAGGAGAGTGTGTCCACGTACCCTCGTAGACCGAAAGCGGAAGCGTTTAGTAACGCGGTTGATGTAGTTGAACGTCTTCGCGGTTCCACCGATCCAAGCACCGAACGTACGACACTTCCGCGTTCAGCACACGTTCAGCTCGATGACGTCCCTCAAACTCTTGATCCAGTTGATGCCAAGGGAGAGTTCCATCAGCACGACGGCGTGGCGATGGTGATGATGAAGTTACCGGTGCAGGGCTTCGCCTAAGCACTACGACGATATGACCGAGGTGTGTAACTATGGAGGGGGGCACCGCACATGGCTAAGAGAAGACTTGGTGTGTCTTTGGGGTGCCCCCTGCCCACGTATATAAAGGAGGGATGGAGAGAGGCCGGCCCTCATAGGGGCGCGCCAAGTGTAGGGAGTCCTGCTAGGACTCCCAAGTCCTAGTAGGATTCCCTTTCCTTTTTAGAGTAGGAAAGAAGGAAAGGAGGGGGAGGGAGAAGGAAAGGGGGGCGCGCCCCACCCCTTGTCCAATTCGGTTTGTGCAGGGGGGAGGCGCGCGCCACCTCGTGGCCCTTCTTCCCTCTCTCCACTAAAGCCCAATAAGGCCCTTTAACTTCCCTTGTCGAATTCCCATAACTCTCTGGTATTCCGAAAAATACTCGAATCACTCGGAACCATTCCGATGTCCGAATATAGCCTTCCAATATATCGATCTTTACGTCTCGACCCTTTTGAGACTCATCGTCATGTCCGTGATCTCATACGGGGCTCCAAACAAACTTCGGTCATCAAATCACATAACTCATAGTATAAATCGTCATCGAACGTTAAGCGTGCGGACCCTACGGGTTCGAGAACTATGTAGACATGACCGAGACACATCTCCGGTCAATAACCAATAGTGGAACCTGGATGCTCATATTGGCTCCTACATATTCTACGAAGATCTTTATCGGTCAAACCGCATAACGACATACGTCATTCCCTTTGTCATCGGTATGTTACTTGCCCGAGATTCGATCGTCGGTATCATCATACCTAGTTCAATCTCGTTATCGGCAAGTATCTTTACTTGTTCCGTAATACATCATCCCGCAACTAACTCATTAGTAACATTGCTAATAGTGATGTGTATTACCGAGAGGACCCTGAGATACCTCTCCGATACACGGAGTGGCAAATCCTAATCTCGATCTATGCTAACCCTAAAAACACTTTCGGAGACACCTATAGAGCATCTTTATAATCACCCAGTTACGTTGTGACGTTTGATAGCACAGAAAGTGTTCCTCTGGTATTCGGGAGTTGCATAATCTCATAGTTATAGGAATATGTATAAGTCATGAAGAAAGCAATAGCAATAAAACTTAACAATCATTATGCTAAGCTAACAGATGGGTCTTGTCCATCACATCATTCTCTAATGATGTGACCCCATTCATCAAATGAAAACACATGTCTATGGTTAGGAAACTTAACCATCTTTGATTAACGAGCTAGTCAAGTAGAGGCATACTAGGGACACTCTATTTTGTCTATGTATTCACACATGTATCAAGTTTCCGATTAATACAATTCTGGCATGAATAATAAACATTTATCATGATATCTGGAAATATAAATAACAACTTTATTATTGCCTCTAGGGCATATTTCCTTCAAGCTTGAGATAAGCACGAGAGGTGACTGCTCACGAGGGATCCAGATACTACAACACACTAGTTGCTGCGGTGGGGGAGATTGCAACAACGCCTCAGTTGCAAAACCTAGTCTATGTAATATAAGTTGCTCCTGAGCTATGTGATTAAGATAAGATCCAACGGCCATGAAGACAGCGGATGCATGCGTCGTTATCTATCGGGTGATGCCAACCATTTCCCTGTAGCATTACAAATTCTTAAACGAATTGGCAATGAGATATCATCCGAATAATCTAGGTTTTTAAAACAAGTTTACCCCAATATTACGATCCATATTAAACATATAATAACTTATGGTGTCCAATGCAAATGATGACAAACAAAGATTCAGAGATAGGAGAACAAAAAATATTCATTGCATAAAAAGGGTAAAAGAAATTGGCATCTTAGGAAGTACAACCCGAACCACAACTTTATCATGGATATAAGATATAATTTGACAGAAATTGGAGAGGATTTAAACACTACCTTGAATCCATGATGTGTATTCAGAATAAGATTTAATATTACAAAAAGAAAAGTATATTGTGAAGATTGTCAAATAAAACATATGGGTATCAAAATAAGAAGGAAAACCATATGCTTAACATCATCAGGCAATGGAAGTATGGTCAAGAACAACTGTTGTTGAGTGCACACGTGTGTGCATGTTGTTCGTGTGCACGTGTGTAACCTAAACATGCACCAATAACCAACTCATCCTCTTTTCAAAGCGAGTAGCCACAGTGTTGCCAGCAACGACCTCAATTCTATGTTTCTCTTCGGCGCTGCAATGGCATCCCATTGGAGGACCTCACCTTTCAGAGGCAATGTTGCCTAGCTATGAGATGACGAAGGCAACAAGAATCGCAGGATCTAAAAAGAAGGTATGGCCTGACATGATCCTCGAATTGGTGACTCCATGGTTTGGAAGTGGATGCTGGTCGGCATAGCGACATGGCCTGGTCACCAACAATTCGGCTACACCACTACCTATGCAAGGGGACACAACTACAGGAATGGAAAGCAAGAGATGGAGAAGAGACATGGGGAGTCATAGACCATTCTTAGTTCTAAGGCTTTTTTTAGAGTAAAAAATTTGATGCACGCGGGGCGCAAACCTGTGAGAGAGAAGTGATTTGCAAGATATAGGTGAATTATCCCAATTTTTGGATGGGAGAGAAATGAGGGAAGAAGGATTAACAAGAATGAGATGATTGTGTCCCCAAATTTTTCTCAGGAATATGAGACATTCCTGATTCTTTCTAGAGGGAGATGTGTAGGAAGGCAGATTATATTAAGAAATGGATTGCATCACTTTTTTTCTTGGGGGAGATAAGTGCAGGAGGGAGGAGACATTAACATAGACAAGAAAACCGGAGGGTGCAAAAAAATAAACAGAATGGGGATGATAAAGGACGTAGGATGAAAACGTAATACGTGAGAGGGAAACCTTACCTCTTTTTCAGGTAAGTAGAGATAAGTCAAAAGTGAGTCATTCAACGTCGAGATTCATGACACCACTTGTTTTTTGTGTCAAAAGTCATGGGCAATGCTCTTTTGTTCCGTGCGGGCACGTCTACGTCTCACCTCATGTGTGATGGACGAACCACTCGCCTCAAGGGCAGCCTGTAGTGGACCGGCCCATTATAGGCTTTTCGTTTTTCGTTTTTTTTCTTTTTCCCAACATGAGGCCTTTTGTTTTCTTTTGCCATATGGATATTATAATTCAATCTGAAGTATAGAATTATATATATAAACTTTGCTTATTTTTTAGAAATTGTTCACCATGTATTATAAAAAAAATTGGGAGCGTTTTCAAATTTTGTTCTCACGGTTTTGGAAAATGTTCACACATTTCAAGAAAAAATGTTTGTGGCATTAAAAGACATGTTCATGGTATTTTTTTAAAAAAATTTATGCAATGTTCAATCATGTTAATAATATATAAAAAATGTTTATTCCTTCCAAAAATATATTTTGTGACATTTGTCAAAAAATGTTTGTACAATGTAAAAGAGGTTCACGTACTTTAAGAAAATGTTATGTACCTTTCAAAAAATGGTGACATTAAGAAAAAATAATTATAACACTTCACAAATGTCTGCACGCTTTAAAATAATTGTTCATGGTATTTATGAAAAACGTGCAATGTGTGTAAAGAAAATTGCACCATGTATTAAAAAAATGTTTATGTGCATTTGACAAATGTTCAACGCATATTTCCAAACTGTTCGACATGTAACTGAAAATTATTCAACCTGTATACAAAAAAATGTTCAACGTATATTATTAAAAGGTCTGCATGTATTTGAAAAATGAAGAAAAAGAAAAAGGAAAATAATAATAATAACACAAAGAACCTTCTATAAACGGCCTGACCTGGTCCATAAAAGCTTGCCAAAACCGCTCCCAGAAGTTACAAGAGCACATGTTATGGCCCGGCCCGCTAGCGCTCGTCCCAAAGGCGGGCGAGCTATAATCTCGCAAGAGATTCTAAAAAAAGCTATAGTGTCGCAAGAGGTGACACATAGCTCCCATGGTTCGGCGCAGGTGATGAGTACTAGGATTTTTTTTTGTCGAGCTTGCTTTTTCTTAAGCAAGTGATATGTCATACACTAAGAACTCCTATTTGGCGCATAACGGCAAAAGGCATCGAACTGTCACTATTGCGCTCACACGATAAGTGGGTGGGCCATGACTCATTAGCTTCTTCGTGCAACCTGGCGCTTTTCTTAAATGGTTGGTTCATCACTCGATTTTTTTTATAGTTTTCGTTGGTTTTATTTGGGAGGCTGTTTAGACAAAAAAAAATAAATCTCCATGATTTTCTTTTCTTGATGAATTCAAATAATTTCATAAATTTCAAAAAATATTGAAATTTAAAATAGTTTCCAATTTTTTATTGATCTGAAAATGAAATAAGTTTTTTGAAATGCATGTTTACGAATATGAAAAATATTCATAAATTTAAGAAATGTGTGCTAGTTTTAAATATGCAAATAAGGAAAGAATAACGAATTAAAATATGTTTATTAATTCGAAAAGACATCATGAATATGTTTTAAAAACTAAATCAGAGAATTTTTTTTGAAGGGAAAATAAGAAAACAAATTAAACCGGGGATAACCGATAAATAAACAGAGAAAAGAAAAACTAGTTGGAAAACCAAGGGAACCTTCTAGAAAGTTCCGCACCTACAGTCTACATGGCGGACCAATTTGTGTTCTAGGACTGTGCGCCATCTACGGTTTTAATTTACTATTTTTAAGACAAATCTACGGTTTAAATGGGAGCCTGTAGTTCGCACGGCATGTTTTTTTAAGGAACAGTGCGCACTGGCTGTTTTTTTAGGAACAGTTCGTACTGGCTACACACCAAATACGCTTTGGACTGGCAATGTCTAGAGTTCTTATCTATTTTGTTCAGTGTTTTTCTTCGTTTCCTCTTAATTTTTTTATTTTTCAGGGCATCCCTAAAATGTTCTTCAAACTGTAAAACAAATTCACTGATTTTCAAATGAACATAAACTAAAAAATAAAGAGCTATCCAAATGAATATTAATGAATTTATAAAACAATAAAGAACTCGTAAAGTATTTTGAATTTTAGAAAATATTAATGAAATTAGTACAAACTTCACGAATTTTTAAAAGGATCAGGAATTTATAATAAATACCTAAATTTGAACACATGTTCGGGATTTCAATAAATATTCTTGCATTCTAAAAAAATCCTTTAAAATTCTTTTTAAGAAAATTGGTAACGAATTTAAATAATATTTTTAAATATAAAAAATATTAGTGCCTTTTCATAATATTTTGGAATTTAAAAAAGATCACAATTTATTAAAATGTTCCAGGATTAAAAGAGTGTTCGAGAATTGAGAGTGATTTTCCGGACTTTAGAATGTTCAAAAAGAAAATTTTAAAAAAATAATGCATTAAAAATGTTGGTGAAACTAAAATTATGTTCAAGAATTGTAAAGAAAACGTGCAGAAATTTCGAGAATGGATTTGAATTTGAAAAAACAAATAGAATTTTGCAAATTTGTATATATTAAAATAAAATGTTTTGGGACTTAGTAAATGTTTTCAAATATAAAAAAATTTGCTAGCATTTCAAAATTTTGATTAATTAAAAATTGTTCATGAATTAAGAAAATACTACTTTTTATGTAATTAAAAAGTAGTTTCGTATTTGAAAAAAAATTACGAGTTTAATATAATGTCTGCAAGCCTTAGGAAATATCAGAATTAAAAATGTTCACGAACTAAAAAAATTAAAGAACGAAGGGAAAACAAAATAATTGGGAATATTTTATTGATTTTTTCATACATTTTTTTAAAGTTTGTGAACATTTTCTAGAAATTGCGATCATTTTTGAAAAAATTGACCATTTTAAAAATAGAGAAAATTGGATTTTTATTGCGTTTTGTAAAATTCTAGATTATTTAATAAAAATTGAAATACTTTTTTAATATAAAAAATATCTTCAAAATCCAAATATTTATTAAAAAAGGATTATAATACTAGAAGGATCGAAACTTACCAGTATCTTTATTAGTGGTATGGCATCGAGTGCGAAGTTTCGGGGTGTACTGGTACATTGGTGGACTTTACTTCAAATTATTCAAGAATGATATTTCCAAGTTTCAAGAAAAAATGAAAAAAATCTGTGAAAACTTATACATATTCGCGATGGATCTGTAAAATTTCGTTCAAAAATATTCTTGTTTGCAAGCTGCACAAAATAAACAGAATCCTGGCCCAACAACAATAAAAAAGGGTCCATGTTCAGTTATGTATTTATTTTTTTTGTATACGCCACGTATGAAAGTATATTGTTATGAAATTTTCATGAACGTGTCATATATGTATTTGTGTATGTTAAAAAAACGTTGATTTTTTGTAATGTGGAAATATGTTTTTTTAAGTCCACCATGGAACCTATCCTCCATTTGCCTATTTCGCATGACACCCCCACTATTATTAAAGCATTGTTTCGTAGAAACTGTGTAGTCGAGTGATGACCGATTTGTTCATAGGGGAGAGAGAGCGGGAGATCACAAGATGGGGGGGGGGGGGTAGGGACTCCAAGATGTGAATCAACCTTGCTCATGATACTAGGATGTTGTAGGATGAAACCCTAAGATGGATCTTTTCACACTTGGAGGGGGGGAGGGATGAACACCAAGAACACAAAGAGGAATTCACTCCAACAAACCTGAGTCACACATCCACTAGAATAGCAAACACATAGATCCACGAGATTACAAGCACAATCAAAGGAAACAAGCACTAGGTATAGTTCTTCCCACTCCTAAGAGATGAAATCTTGATGATGGTAGTCTTCTCCAAGAGGAGGTCTTGAAATCCACAAGTGGATCCTCTCCTAAGAGGTCTTGATCTCCGATGGAGTGGTAGAAGGAGCAAAGCTCTCAAAATATCTCACGTATGTCTTTGCTAACCCTAAACATAACCCTAGGTACGAAATATTTAGGCATGGGGACCAAGTGGATGAAGAGGAGGCCAATAGCCCAACATCAGCCGGCCATCCTGTAGGGCCCGTGCGCATGGGGTGCTATAGGGGTAGCTCCCTGTGTAGCCCGTGGGCACGGGGTCTCGGGGGGCCGTGCGCACGGGGTCGCCTGGGACTTCATGTCCTACTCCTTTGGGGCTTCTTCTTGTTCCTCAAGGTCTTGGGGTGCTTCTCCTACTACTTGGTGATGATCCTCAGCTGCTTGGGAGTGTTCCTCTTCGTACCTAATGATACATAGTGCATTTTGGTGAGGTGGTGACCATGTTCCACTCGTGTCTGCATGTCCATTAGGAAGGAGTTCACCTCGGTTTCCATTGTGCGTGCTCTAGCTCTTGTCATGGGTCTACAAGGTGCTTGATGTGTTGGTGTAGAGTCCGTGCGGATGATGGAAGGATGCTTCGCATCACCCCCCCCCCCTTGGGAGAGATCCGTCCACAGATCATGGTCTTCATCACCGTGGTACTTGGCCAAGTCCTTGACATTGAAGGTCTTGGCCAAGTCCTTGACGTTGTACTTGTCGCGCGGGATGTCGATCTTGTAGGCGTTGTCGTTGTAGCGTGCTAACACCTTGAACGGTCCGTAGGCTCATGGTAGTAGCTTTGACTTGTGTTTGTTGGGGAAGCGGTCCTTGCAAAGATGAAGCCATACGAGATCTCCCGGTTGGAACACCATCGGTGTCTTGTTGATGTTGAGCTTCGTGGTGAGTCGTTGTACTTGGCGCTCGGTCGTTGACCTTGTATAGTCATGCATCTTCTTGAGAAAACTTTCCCTTGCACTCGCATCCATGTTTGCACGTTCTTGGAGCGAAAGAGGTAGAATGTCCAATGGGGACAATGGGTTGATCTATAGACAACCTCGAAGGGGGACTTGCCAGTAGTAGAGTGTCGTGCTCGATTATAGGCGTACTCGGTGATGGGTAAGCACTCCCCCCACTCCTTGATGTTTTTCTTGATCAACACGTGTAGGAGAGTAGATAGCGTCCGGTTGGTGACTTCCGTTTGGCCATCGGTTTGGGGATGATAGGCCGTGGAGAATAGTAGATTGCTGCCGAGCGTGGTGCAGATGGTCTTCCAAAAGTAGCTTAGGAACTTGATGTCGCGGTCTGACACAATGGTCCTTGACACTCCATGCAACCTCAAGATTTCCCTACAAAATAGATTGGCAACATGTGAAGCATCGTCTATCTTATTGCATGGGATGAAATGTCCCATTTTGGGGAATCGGTCCACAACAAAAAATACGGAATCCTTTCCATTTTGAGTCCTAGGCAAACCAAGCACGAAATCCATACTAATATCTTCCCATGGTTGATATGGAATTGGAAGTGGCATATGTAAACCATGAGTTTGAGATTTTGACTTAGCTTTGCGGCATGTAGAACACCGGTTGGTGAAGCGTGCCACATCAAGGAACATCTTTGGCCAATAGTACTTGAAGGAGAGTGTGGCAAAGGTCTTGTGGTGCCAAAATGTCCCATAAGTCCTCCGTCGTGAGCCTCTTGCAAAAGTAACAAACGAAGTGAAGACTCGGGTATACAAAGCTTGTTAGCGCGCATAAGGTAGCCATTCTTGAGATAATAGTTCTCCCAACAAGTGTTAACAAGACATTTGGCATAAGGAATTGCAAACGTAGGATCAAGTGCATAAAGATCTTTAACATCCTCAAAGCCAATAACATTCAACTCAAGTTGAGTAACTAGCATGCATTTGCGGGAAAGAGCATCCACCACGACATTTTATTTATACCCTTAATGTACTTGATCACATAAGGAAAAGATTCAATAAATTCACTCCATTTAGCATGCCGTTTATTCAACTTGGTTTGGCCCTTAAGGTACTTTAGTGTCTCATGATCAGTATGCATGAGAAATTCATGTGGGCGAAGATAATGCTCCCAAACATGCAATACTCGCACTAAAGCATACAATTCTTTGTCATATATGGGATAGTTAAGTTGAGCACCGGAAAGTTTTTCACTAAAGTATGCAATGGGTCGCTTTTCTTGCATCGAAACTCCACCGATTCCATTACCACTAGCATCACAATGAACCTCAAAAGTTTTACTGAAATTAGGCAATGCAAGAATTCGGGCATGTGTAAGCCAAGATTTCAGCTCATCAAGTGCGATAGATTGAGATGAACCCCAAACAAAGGGTGCATTCTTCTTACTCAAGGCATGTAACAGTGCGACAATAGTGCTAAAGTCTTTCACAAATTGATGATAAAAACCCGCTAGACCAAGGAAACTACGCACTTATTGCAAATTAGTGGGTTGAGGCCAAGTTTTAATTGCTTCAATTTTAGACTCATCAACATGAACACCCTTTGAAGACACAACAAAGACCAAGAAAACCATTTTGTCAAGACCAAAAGTGCATTTTTCCATATTGGCATAAAGGCGCCCTTTTCTAAGAGTTTGCAAAACGGCCCTAAGATGATCTACATGCTCTTTGCGGGATTTGCTAAACACAAGAATATCGTCAAAGTAGACGACAACAAACACACCAATGTACGAACGAAGAAAATAATGCATAACACACATGAAAGTACTGGGTGCTTTCAATAAACCCATAGGCATAACTAGCCACTCATACAAACCAAATTTTGTTTTGAAAGCGCTTTTCCATTCATCACCTTCTTGTATGTGGATTTGGTAATAACCACTTTTAAGATCAATTTTTGAGAAAATGGTGGCACCGCTAAGCTCATCTAGCATATCATCAAGGCGTGGAATAGGATGCCTATATCGAACGGTGATAGCATTGATGGGTCTACAATCAAAACACATGCGAAAACTACCGTCTCTTTTTGGCACAAGAATGTTCGGCACGGCACAAGGACTCAAACTTTCATGCACATGTCCATAGTCTATGAGATGTTGGACTTGCCTTTGTACTTCTTTGGTTTATTTGGGGTTGACACGGCATGGTTCCTTGTTAGGGAGAAGTGCGTCGTGGATGAGGTCGATCCGGTGTTCGATGCCACATAGAGGAGGAAGACCGGTAGGTAGCTCATCGGGGAAGACATCTGTGAATTCCTGCAACAAATCAGACAACACGAGAGGAAGATGGTTAGGATTGTTAGTCTTTGCCACCTCATCTTTGCACACTAGGACATAGTTGATGACACTCAATGGGTTCTCACACACTTCTCTCATCTCTCTTTTTGTGGCTAGGAGGACTGCGTTATTCTCTCTTGGCGTAGAGTCACTCAGTTTGGGATTGTGGCGCTCACTCTCTTTGTGGTGGTTCACTCTCTCACTAGTCTCTCCATGATGGGTGGATGCTTGCTTGTTGGCAATCACTTGGCTTGGTGACATAGGTTGTAGCACGTACTTCATTCCCTTCATATTGAAGCTACAGTGGTTTCTTCTTCCGTTGTGGATGACGCCACTGTCTAATTGCCAAGATCTTCCCAAGAGAAGATGGCACACGGACATAGGAACCACACCACACTCCAAGGTGTCCTCATAGGTGCCGATCTTGAACGAAACTTGCACGATGTGCTCCACTTGTATGGTGCTGGAGTCGCTAAGCCATTGGACCTTGTATGGGCGAGGATGCTTATTCTTGACCAATTGTAGCTTGGAACATAGCTCATCACTTGCCAAGTTCTGGCAACTTCCTCCATCGATGATGACTTTCATGGAGCGTCCGTTGATGCGGGCCTTGGTGTGGAAGATGTGACACCGTTGGTCTTCGTCTTGTTGGTGTTGAAGTGTCAAGACCATGGAGACCACGAGAGCGGGACTTGAATCATTGTCACAATATACTTGAGCATCTTCTTCGTTCACTTGACGGTGCATGGCGACATGCTTGAGAGCTTCCATCTCGTCTTCACTCAGGGAGTCATATGTGCCATCATCGTTTGCAATCATGGTTCACCGGTTGATGCTGGAAGGACTTGTGTCCATGGCAACGACATGTGAAGCACTTGAGAGAACTTGTCTTGACGGGATCATTCGGTGGTGCCGATGAAGAAGGAGTCTTGTTCTTGTAGTTGCTTGCCGGAGGATGAGTCGAGGAAGGCATTGCTTGCTTGAAACTTTCCTTGTTGCCAGTATTTGGTGATGCTCTAGTCGAGGTAGGAAGTGCCGAAGTCGTAGTAGAGGTAGCTTGAGTGTATGAGCCATAGGTCTTGGACGAGTACTTGGCGTATTTGAAGTGATCTTGTACTTGTCGCTTCGCCTTGGTCGCTTGACGAACTAGCTTGAGAAGGTTGGAGTAGGGTTGGAAATCGACGATCTTCCTTATTTGGTGGTTGAGGCCATTCAAGAAGCGGGCCATTGTTTGATCATCATCTTCTTTGACATTAGCTCGTATCATTGCGATCTCCATTTCTTGATAGTATTCTTCCATCATCTTCGTGCCTTGCTTGAGGAGTTGTAACTTCTTGAAGAGATCTCGGGTGAAGTATGTAGGCACGAAGCGGGCTCACATGACGTCCTTCATTTGTGTCCAAGTGGTGATGGGTGGCTCGTCCTTCTCGCGGCGTCGCTTGATCACTTGCTCCCACCAAATGAGGACGTAGTCTTGAAACTCGAGGGATGCGATGGCGATCTTCTTTTCCTCGTCATAGTTGTGAAGATGGAATATATTGTCAACTTTCAATGCCCATGAGAGATACTCCTCGGGATCATTGCTTCCGGAGAACTTGGGCATGGTGAACTTGAGCTTGCCATAGCGGAGTTCTTCATCATAGTGACGATGTTGATGCCGCTCTTGGCGTGGAAGAGGGTCTTCAAGCACTCGATCGGCTTGGTGTCGCTCTTGACGTGGAGGAGGATCTTCGTCGTGGTTACACTCTTGGGGTAGAGGATGTCGAGGCATATGTGCCCGGTTTTGTCGTTCTGGTTATTCTTCACGTCAGGCGGCTTCTTCTCGTCATGCTTGATGAAGTGCTTATTCTTGTTCACACACTTGATGGTTGCGTTGGGCGACGGCTTGAGTGGACTCTCGGAGTGCATCTTGAGCCGCTTGAGCTTGAGCTTCACGACTTTGTTGCTCTTTCCAGATTGCATCGCCATCTTGAGATGCTTGATGTGGACTATGTGGTGGTAGTTGTTCTTGATCCATGGCTTCTCGTTCTTGGTGTCGCGCCTTCTCATGTGCTCGGACTCGGTCTTGTAGGCCATTGCCATGGAATGGTTTTCTTGCACTTGGCAGTCTTGAGTGTCGTCGTGTCAAGGAGGACTCGCATCGGAAGAGGAATATGACGACGAGTGGCAACTTGAGTGACGCTGTCTTGGAGAAGAGGTTGAGGAAGACGCGCGACTCACAATCATGTTGCGGAATTCGTCCATTTGTTTGGAGAGCTTGGCGTCCAAATAGTCCTGTTGTCTTGCTTCCGATTGTCGTAGGTTGGTGGCGAGTTGCTCGATGCCATCACCCAAAGCTTCACTCTCTTGATGTAGAGCTCGTTGCGTGGTGAAGAAGCGGTTCTTGGTGACGTAGTCACTTTCATCATCTTGATCCTCGAAGAGCGGGTTCGCCGAAGAAGTAGGCCTATCCATCATGTGGAAGTGGTGGTGAGTAGGAAAATGAGAGAACAAAACCAAAGTTACCTTTTCCGAAGATTGTGGATGTATCAAGTACGATACCACGTGATGCTATAATAGTAGAATTGGTATCGGGGTCTGTTTCTCACACCTACAAGTAAAAGGCTTATGGAGGATCTCGGTTAGGAAGTGGCACAAATAATTCAAGAAAATGTTAGTCAAGATGTTCAAAACGTTGAAAAGATGCACAAATCACAAGTAAGACAAATAAATCAAACCCAAGGATATCACTAGTAACACACACACGGAAGATAGATAGGATCCGCACAACCAAGGAATGAGCTCTAAGAGGTGGAACCATGGAAATGCTCTTGTTGTACGGATACTAGAGAGACACTAGCTCGATTGCTCTAATGGGCTAGATACGCTAATGCACCAACCTAATAGAGAAACGAGTCTTCTACTATCCCACATATGCTTAAGCATGTATGAACCGAGATGATGAACTAGGCAAATTGGCTCAATGCTATTGCTTACAAGCTCTTGCTTCTCTTCTTTTTCTTTTGCTTAAAAGATTTTTTTGACTATGCCACAATGCTTGATATGCGAGCCACAATGCGAGATAACAAGTAGTATATGCACGGGAGAGACGTAACACTAAAGGTGCACTATAAGCATGGCCCAACAATTATCAACTTGCCAGTCTCGATGGGTCAGCTATGCAAAAGAGGCTCGAGGCTATCAAGGTAATGGTAAGGGTAAAACAATGGTGTCGTCGGGGTTACCATCCTTGCTTATGGTTGGTATGAAGACGGGGTGGTCGATGTCGAAGTGGAGTCCAAGCCGATGACAAGTGGCGATGATGATGAAGAAAAATCGCGCCTAAGTAGCCGAAACACCTTAGGACACGAGAGAACCGCAACTCCAAAGCTCAAACACTCACAATAAATATTGCTGAAGGTCGAAAGTGGTGGTGGATGCTACTTCTTGAGCTTGCGTTGGTTTTTCCCTTGAAGAGGAAAGAGTGATGCAGCAAAGTACATATAAGTATTTCCCTTAGTTAAGAACCAAGGTATCAATCCAGTAGGAGATACAAGCAAGTCTCCAATCCATGCACCTGCGCAAACAATCAAACACTTGCACCCAACGCGATAAAGGGGTTGTCAATCCTTCATGGTAACATCTAAAGGTGAGATCTGATAGAGATAGATATAAAAGATTACTAAAACGTAAAACAAAGTAAAAGTAAATAAATTGCAGCAAGATATTTTTGGGTTTTTGGTTTATAGATCTGAAAATATATGATGGAAAATAGACCCGGGGGCCATAAGTTTCACTAGAGACTTCTCTCTTGAAGGAAAATAATACGGTGGGTGAACAAATTAATGTCGAGCAATTGATAGAAAAGCGCAAAGTTATGATGATATCCAAGGCAATGATTATGAATATAGGCATCATGTCCATGTCAAGTAGACCGACTCCTGCCTGCATCTACTACTATTACTCCACAAATCGACCGCTATCCAGCATGCATCTAGATTATTAAGTTCATAAGAATGGATTAAACCATTAAGCAAGATGACATGATGTAGAGGGATAAACTCAAGCAATATGATGAAAACCCCATCTTTTTACCCTTGATGGCAACAATACAATACGTGTCTTGCTACCCCTACTTTGTCACTGGGTGAGATCACCGCAAGATTGAACCCAAAACTAAGCACCTCTCCCATTGCAAGAAAAACCAATCTAGTTGGCCAAACCAAACCGATAATTCAAAGAGAAATACAAATATATCAAATCATGCATATAAGAATTCAGAGAAGATTCAAATAATATTCATAGATAAACTGGTCATAAATCCACAATTCATCAGATCTCGACAAACACACTGCAAAAGAAGATTACATCGGATATATCTCCAAGAACATCGAAGAGAACATGGTATCGAGGATCAAAGGGAGAGAAGAAGCCATCTAGCTACTAGCTATGGACCCGTAGGTCTATGGTAAACTACCCACGCTTCATTGGAAGGGCAATAGAGTTGATGTAGAAGCCCTTCGTCATTGAATCCCCCTCTGGTGGGGTGCCAGAAAAGGTCCCTAGATGGGATCTCACGGGTACAGAAGGTTACGATGGTGGAAAAGTATTTTGGTGGATGCTTCTGGTCGTTTGGGAATATTTGTGAATTTATAGAGCTGAGAGGGAGGTCGGTGGACCCCCGAGGGGCCCACAATCCAGGCCCCCCATGTGACGCCCCGATAATTAAGCTACAGTGAAACTCCGCTAATGATGCCACGTCACCTCGGTTACTGTTGATAAACCCGCGTAGTTCGAAACCCGGTTCAAAATTCAAATTTAAAATAAAGGCAAATAATAAAAGTTTTCAAACAATGAAACCAAAATGTTCAAGGTGGGTCAGATAAATCAGGTGTAAATACGATGGAGAAACCAAACCTTGATAAAATGTTTAAGGGCTCTAAACTAATTAAAACAGTAGTGAAAACAATTAAACAAATACCTATTGGATTTTATTAAATATTAAAAATATTTTATTATGGGTTAAGAATTGATGTGACAGCAGTTTGTTTATAAATACTACTTTAGGTACCAGTGGTGATTTTTGTAAAAACTAAAGATTAAAAGAAACTAGGAATAAAACAGAAAAGAAAATAAAAGAAAAAAAAACAAACCCCCTGGGGCCATGGCCCCAACTGGGCCAACCCACCAGGCCGCTCGACCGGCCCACCCGGCCCAACCTACAGGCCGGCCCACTCCCTCTCCTTATTCCCCCACCTGGTGAGACCCACTCCGCCACCGACACCACTCCCCCGAAAATATCTCCCCCTCCCTCTTCCCCCGATTGGATCGGGATCGAGAGGAGGAGGTCGCCCGACGCCGCCCCGCGCCCGGAGCTCGCCTCGCCGGACCTCCCTCACTGGTCTTCTTCCACGCCGTCGCCAGACCCCGCCGCCCTGCCTCGTCCCCGCAGCCCCTTCCTCGACTCCTCGCTCAACTCGATCTGGACGGCGCGCCGCTCCCAGCGCCGCCACGCGCTGCTGCCCGAGGACCTCGTCGCCCGGCGCCGCTCCACCGTCGCTGCCTCGCCTCCACCTCGACGGCTCCAACGAGCCTCGCCGACCCCTCTGCTCTCCAACGCTGGTGAGGGCCGTGCCCTCCTCCTCCCTCTGCCCCGTGCGCCACGGCCTCGTCCGCGTGACCGACGTCGTGCCCGCCCACTCCGGCCGCTCGTCGCACTCGCACGCCCGCGACCGAGACGGTGCTCTGCCCGCTCCTGCTCACGGCCCCCTCTCCCCGCTCCCTCGACCATCCCACGCCCCGTGCCCCTGCTCCATGGCTGCTGCTGCCTCCTCTACCCACCGCACCCGCCGTGGCCGAGTTTGGTCACCGGACCACACCGCCTCGCCCGCCCGTTGCCGTGCTCCGGCACCCCGGAGCCCCTCTACCCCCTGCGGCCATCGGCCTGCGCCCGCGTGCGCGCTCGACGCGCCGGGCCCGCGCCTCTGCCGCGCTCACAGCGGCCCCGCCTCCATCGTGCCCGCTCGTCGCCGTCCTTGCCCGGCTCCACGAGCGCACGCCCCCTGCCTCCCTGCGTCGCCGGCACCCCACCGTGCCCCGCCAGCCCCGCCACCGCGGTTGGCCTGGGCGGGTGCCGTATCAGGCACCCACGCGCCCGTGCCCGCATCGGCCCCCTGGGCAAATGACACTTGGGGCCCACAGCCCCAGAAACGTTTAAAAAAATATATTAATAAAAATAATTAAATAATAATATTAATTAATTAATTAAGGAATTAATTAAGTTAATTAATCATAGTTAGATTAACCTAATTAACTAATTAGTTTAATTAAACAATAATTAGATTAGTTAAACATTAATTAGACTAAACAGTCAATCACAAACGGGACCCACACGTTAGTTGACCAGTCAACGCCTCTGTTGACTGCTGACGTCATGCTGACGTCAGCGTGCACTGTTCTGGATAATGTTGGATTAAAATATTTAAATAAATGCTAAAAATGATTTTAATCTTTTAAAATTAATATAAAATAAACCGTAGCTCAGATGAAAAAACTTTGTACATGAAAGATGCTCAGAACGACGTGACGAATCCGGATACACGGTCCGTTCGTCCGCCACACACCCCTAACCTATCGAACCCGCAACTTTCCCCCTCCGGCTCCTCTGCCCGAAAACACGAAACGCCGGGAATACTTTCCCGGATGTTTTCCCCCCTTCACCGGTATCACCTACTACTGCGTTAGGGCACACCGAACACCGCGTATTGCCTTGTTATATTTTGTGATGCTTTGTTTGCTCTGTATTCATTATTTCTTCCCCCTCTCCTCTCCGGTAGACTACGAGACCGACACTGCTGCTGACCAGTTCGACTATGGAGTTGATGACCCCTCTCTCTTGCCAGAGCAACCAGGCAAGCCCCCCCCTTGATCACCAGATATCGCCTATTCTCCTCTATACTGCTTGCATTAGAGTAGTGTAGCATGTTACTGCTTTCCGTTAATCCTATTCTGATGCATAGCCTGTCATTGCTGCTACAGTCATTGATACCTTACCCGCAATCCTAAATGCTTAGTATAGGATGCTAGTGTTTCATCAGTGACCCTACACTCTTGTCCGTCTGCCATGCTATACTACTGGGCTGTGATCACTTTGGGAGGTGATCACGGGCATATACTATATACTTTACACCGTTACATTACCTGTGATATTGTTCGGAGTTGGGGCTGAAGGGGCAGGTGGCTCCATCCCGGTAGAGGTGGGCCTGGGTTCCCGACGGCCCCCGACTGTTACTTTGTGGCGGAGCGGCAGGGCAGGTTGAGACCACCTAGGAGACAGGTGGGCCTGGCCCTGTTCGGCGTTCGCGGATACTTAACACGCTTAACAAGATCTTGGTATTTGATCTGAGTCGGCTACAAGCCTATACGCACTAACCATCTACGTGGGAGTAGTTATGGGTATCCCGACGTCGTGGTATCAGCCGAAGCACTTCAGACGTCAGCGACGGAGCGGCGCGCGCCGGATTGGACTGGAACGCCACTAGGCTAGATATGCTTCCGGCCGCCCACGCAACGTGCAGGTGTGCTCAGGGCGATGGGCCCAGACCCCTGCGCGCTTAGGTTTAGACCGGCGTGCTGGCCTCTCTGTTTTGCCTAGGTGGGGATGCGACGTGTTGATCTTCCGAGGCCGGGCATGACCCCGGAAAGTGTGTCCGGCCAAATGGGATCGAGCGTGTTGGGCTATGTGGTGCACCCCTGCAGGGAAGTTAATCTATTCGAATAGCCGTGATCTTCGGTAACAGGACGACTTGGAGTTGTACCTTGACCTTATGACAACTAGAACCGGATACTTAATAAAACACACCCTTCCAAGTGCCAGATACAACCGGTGGTCGCTCTCCCTCAGGGATACGAGGGGAGGATCGCCGGGTAGGATATGCTATGCGATGCTACTTGGAGGACTTCGACCTACCCTCTTCTGCCTGTTGCAAGGCGAAGGTGACCAGAAGCGTAGTCTTCGATAGGACTAGCTATCCCCCTCTTATTCTGGCATTCCGCAGTTCAGTCCACTGATATGGCCTTCTTACACATATACCCATGCATATGTAGTATAGTTCCTTGCTTGCGAGTACTTTGGATGAGTACTCACGGTTGCTTTCTCCCCCCTTTTTCCCCTTTTCCTTTCTTCCTGGTTGTCGCAACCAGATGCTGGAGCCCTGGAGCCAGACGCCACCGTCGACGACGACTACTACACTGGAGGTGCCTACTACTACGTGCAGCCCGTTGACGACGGCCAAGAGTAGTTAGGAGGATCCCAGGCAGGAGGCCTGCGCCTCTTTCGATCTGTATCCCAGTTTTGTGCTAGCCTTCTTAAGGCAAACTTGTTTAACTTATGTCTGTATTCAGATATTGTTGCTTCCGCTGACTCATCTATGATCGAGCACTTGTATTCGAGCCCTCGAGGCCCCTGGCTTGTATTATGATGCTTGTATGACTTATTTTATTTGTAGAGTTGTGTTGTGATATCTTCCCGTGAGTCCCTGATCTTGATCGTACACATTTGCGTGCATGATTAGTGTACGATTGAATCGGGGGCGTCACAAGTTGGTATCAGAGCCGACTGCCTGTAGGAATCCCCCTTCCAACTCCTTGGCCGAAGTCGAGTCTAGACATTGCAAAACTTTTACTAACTTGGCTGTGTGCCTTACGGGCCCACGTCGCCATTGGGTGGTAGTAGGATCTTTTATTCCTCGACCTATGCTCTGGGACTCTGACATCTCTTCTATTCGGGTTAAACGATTTTTACTAAAATCTGACTTTAGGTTCTCGAAAATACTTTCTCCCGGAGAGCCCCTTCAGTCCAGGTGATTGCCGGCTACACCAGAAGATTTCGAAGTTACTCGCCGAAACTCTTTTGAGACTTTGTGCCCGTTGCCTTTGTAATTCCCTACCATCGAAATATCCCTATGGATAAATACATACACTTGACGTTCTTACTTTTATTCTCAGTTGATCTTGTTATTACAAGATACCCCGAAATTCTCTCTATTGATCCGAGAATATCTTGTGCCTACTGTCTTGCAATTCCTTGTCACCTGAATACCCCTAGGGATAATTCTCGCACTTGTCGAGTAACCGCTTATCCCCAGTTGTTCATGTGTTTCACGAAAGTCTTCAAAATAATATTCGATCTTCCGAAATTCCTTGGGGCCTTTGGCTCTTGAAATTCTTGCTTGCTTGCATTATGGATAATCCCATAAGTCTCGTAGTCATATTGACATTCCTTGTCATTACCATTTTGAGTCTGTTGACTCAATATGTTTGCGAGTACACGCAATCATCATTGATCCTTATAAATTACTTTTCCGGCTGAGCTGCCATTCTTTTACTGGAATTGGTTCTCGACCAACCCAATTGTCTTTGATTGTACCCTAAGGCTATTCAACTTATCCATCCCTACTCAGAGCATTGCTTCTGATCCCTTGACTTGGAAATCATAATCCCTTTGCATTTGACAATTGAGTTAGTCAGTTGTTTCTATAATCTGATCTCCTTGCAATCTTCTTCCTCTAGTTGAGTACCGATGCTCACGTCAGATCCCTTGTGGACCACCAGATCCTTTGTTGGATTTTATTTGACAACGCCCTTCATATTCAATAACCTTGTGAGCCTTCCCTTGGATACATAATGCCTTTGGTAAATTGTATCATCTACTTTCTCAACCTTGCTCTACTTTCGAGCTTGTGATATTTACTATTGAAGCTTGTGGTATATGTTTCCACGATACCCTGACGGGTTGAACGCATGCCTTCCTTAATATGTGTGAACTCGAAAGTTTTCACGAGTCATACTCATCTGGTATTACACCAGGTAACACTTTCAACACTAATGCCTCTATCAAAGCGAGAAGTGAATGGGAGGTTATACATTGGAGAAGTGGGAGTCGACCTTGAACTTTGCGTTCATGCCCATGGACACGATGTACATCTTCTCATCGAAGCTTCTTTTAAAATCAATTATTCCCTTGGTATAAGTTCATCTTATATCTAAGATCTGGCCTTTTTGCAATCGTGGTTCTGACCATGTTCTCCTTTAAATATCATGTCCTGTGCAAGTTTAAGCACTTGTCTTCTATAGAGCAATACCCCAGTTCAACTTCTAGTTTGATCTGTCGTCGAGTATTACCACCTGGTATCTCGAGATTATTTTGGAACTGCATAATTTCTTATGAGTTCTTCATCAAGTACTACATACTCACCGATTACAATTTTTCATGGGCTCGGAGTTATTGAACACTCAAAGACACCGATAACTGAACCGAGTCCGCTCTACGGTTCGACAACTCTTCAGTAAGCTTCTATAAGTACGAGTTTGTACCCGATCACGCCATTCCTAGCTTGTTTGGCTATATCATTGTCGTGACGATTCTAACGGTGCTACCTGGTCCTTATTCTCGGAGCACCAATTTTCGACGATGAACTAACCTTACGTCGATTTTTCCTCGTCATACCCTTTCACCTTAAACAACAAGCTTGAGTTCGAGTTTGTGTCGTAACTGTGGTTCCAATAACCTCTTGCTTCATCATTCCTTTGACTTGATGTCGTCGTTGATTGACTACATCTGCATGAAATCTCTCGACAATTGTGTCGTGATCATCATCAACCTTATCAGCTCTTCCAGGAATTCAATTGAATTCATGATGGGTAATACCATCCTTGCCCCTCGATGATTCCTGTTCTCATCGACCACTTTATTGCCTTCCGTTCAACACAACTTGTTCGCGTTTTGTGTAAACCTTGAGATCACTGCTACCCAGCAGTTGATCTTCCTTACCTCGGAAGTATTACCATCACTTTTTGTCAAGAATGTTGTGAGAATTTCACCACCTCTCAAGAATTCTTGGTATCATGATACTTCTCACCATCACCATTCTTTCTTGGTCCTCGTGTTGATTCCAACCGGGGTACCAACAAGTGAACGGTGTTGTTTGGATTCTGCACTTCTAGCAACCCTATTGCCTTGAAGTTAATGGTCGGTCGTTCGTTCTTAAACTATTGATTATTGAATCACCATTCTAACATTGGTCGTGCAACCCAACCCATATTTTGGGCGCACCTTTCAACCAATGTTTAATTGTGTATGTTTTCCGTGAGCATACTTCCTTATATCATTTGATCTGGCAAAGGTTATCTCCTTGTTCACTTAATTGTGGAAATCCATCTTTTGGAAATCTCGATGAATTGCCGTTGAGTTCACCAGACACCTCTTTGTCCTCTCCTTGGATTAATGATGAACTCTTGTTAACGGAAATCACTTCATAGTTCATTTCCCGAGAACCTTACATTGTCATCTCGTCAATTGTGTTGCACCTTTTCTTCTCAGGCTTACTAAGTCGGAGGTATCCTGGCACTAATCAGATCTGAATCTAGGTCAGATATGATGGTTGGAACATATTTCCAATGAGTTACAACAATGGTCCTTATGTGACCCGGTAAGGTGATGTCATGCCTAGCACACCTGGCTGGAGGCCCAATTGTTATAGTTTCCCTTTTCAGCAAGGTTATCCATTCGTCCATGAGGAAATTGTAAGACTTATTCTACAAGTTATTCCTGATGGATCCTTCGTGTTTCCAAAGTCTGATCTTCACCTGAAGACCATGTCAATGCTATCTCGAAGCATGTCAATGGTACTCCGATTTTCAACAGGAACATTTGAAGCACGATGCTAAATTTTATTTATCACTTATCCTAACACCGTTGTATGGGTAATATCATGAGATTCCTTCCCCCTTACCTAAATGGTTTTCTACTTTATATCCTGTCATGGATATCATGCTCTGCTTGTTATTAGGAAGGATATACCCCTGAAATATGTGTTTAAACACATATTCCTTTCCATTGTTCTGTTTAATCTGATGATCATATTTTCCTTCCATTGTTGGTTTAACCTTTCTTGTGATCTATATGATCTGAGAAGTAATATTTTCCGCTTATGTAAACACCTTGTTGTACAATTCTGTCAGTAAGACCCTGTTACTTTTGTTGATGACATTCCGGTAACCAGCGATGGACGAGAACTTTGCCTACTGGTCCGTCTCGTTCAACAAGCAGGAAAATGGTTCTCTTCATCCCTCGCCCTTGGTACCGACATTGTTGCCGACATAACTGGCATGCTACTCTCTGACATGCCTTGCTATCGTGATCGTACAAGATGTCAGCCCCCCTTTCTACTTTTAACCCACATGGTGGGCCCATAACCCACAGGTCCCAGGAACGAAACCTGACTCTCCTGTACAACTGTTGTCAAAGTTATTCCTCGTGCTTGGCTTTGTATGTAATTCACGGGCCACTTGCCTGTTGATCTATTCTGGTATCAGACACAAAACTTATTACCATTGCTCTGGACCCCTTTTACACTTTGTTTCAGGCATCGGATGATTGCCTACCCGCTTGAAACTTCTCATGGTACCTTCTTACTTGCTCTCGATATTTTCTTGAGTTCCAGTTCGAGAGTTACTTTCCGCCACCTTCCCCTATGTTAGCTACCAGATAGTCAACCTTGCATAGGTTCGTTCTGCCGGAATACCCCCTTACCTATTCGTAAGTACGTTGGAGTTCCCGAGAAAAGGGCGGCATCACCATGATGACCTGTAGCAGAGAAATGATGATGTCAAGGTAATGGATCGACCTCTTCAAGAAGAACAACCAAGACTGAGAAGATTCGTTAGAATTTCGCAACCTAATCCCTTCCCTGCACTTCCCCTCTTAAATCTCGGGACGAGATTTCTTGTAGTGGAGGAGAATTGTGACGCCCGGATAATTAAGCTACAGTGAAACTCCGCTAATGATGCCACGTCACCTCGGTTACTGTTGATAAACCCGCGTAGTTCGAAACCCAGTTCAAAATTCAAATTTAAAATAAAGGCAAATAATAAAAGTTTTCAAACAATGAAACCAAAATGTTCAAGGTGGGTCAGATAAATCAGGTGTAAATACGATGGAGAAACCAAACCTTGATAAAATGTTTAAGGGCTCTAAACTAATTAAAACAGTAGTGAAAACAATTAAACAAATACCTATTGGATTTTATTAAATATTAAAAATATTTTATTATGGGTTAAGAATTGATGTGACAGCAGTTTGTTTATAAATACTACTTTAGGTACCAGTGGTGATTTTTGTAAAAACTAAAGATTAAAAGAAACTAGGAATAAACAGAAAAGAAAATAAAAGAAAAAAAAACAAACCCCCTGGGGCCATGGCCCCAACTGGGCCAACCCACCAGGCCGCCCGACCGGCCCACCCGGCCCAACCTACAGGCCGGCCCACTCCCTCTCCTTATTCCCCCACCTGGTGAGACCCACTCCGCCACCGACACCACTCCCCCGAAAATATCTCCCCCTCCCTCTTCCCCCGATTGGATCGGGATCGAGAGGAGGAGGTCGCCCGACGCCGCCCCGCGCCCGGAGCCCGCCTCGCCGGACCTCCCTCACTGGTCTTCTTCCACGCCGTCGCTAGACCCCGCCGCCCTGCCTCGTCCCCGCAGCCCCTTCCTCGACTCCTCGCTCGACTCGATCTGGACGGCGCGCCGCTCTCAGCGCCGCCATGCGCTGCTGCCCGAGGACCTCGTCGCCCGGCGCCGCTCCACCGTCGCTGCCTCGCCTCCACCTCGACGGCTCCAACGAGCCTCGCCGACCCCTCTGCTCTCCAACGCTGGTGAGGGCCGTGCCCTCCTCCTCCCTCTGCCCCGTGCGCCACGGCCTCGTCCGCGCGACCGACGTCGTGCCCGCCCACTCCGGCCGCTCGTCGCACTCGCACACCCGCGACCGAGACGGTGCTCTGCCCGCTCCTGCTCACGGCTCCCTCGCCCCGCTCCCTCGACCATCCCACGCCCCGTGCCCCTGCTCCATGGCTGCTGCTGCCTCCTCTACCCACCGCACCCGCCGTGGCCGAGTTTGGTCACCGGACCACACCGCCTCGCCCGCCCGTTGCCGTGCTCCGGCACCCCGGAGCCCCTCTACCCCCTGCGGCCATTGGCCTGCGCCCGCGTGCGCGCTCGACGCGCCGGGCCCGCGCCTCTGCCGCGCTCACAGCGGCCCCGCCTCCATCGTGCCCGCTCGTCGCCGTCCTTGCCCGGCTCCACGAGCGCACGCCCCCTGCCTCCCTGCGTCGCCGGCACCCCACCGTGCCCCGCCAGCCCCGCCACCGCGGTTGGCCTGGGCGGGTGCCGTATCAGGCACCCACGCGCCCGTGCCCGCATCGGCCCCCTGGGCAAATGACACTTGGGGCCCACAGCCCCAGAAACGTTTAAAAAAAATATATTAATAAAAATAATTAAATAATTAAATAATAATTAAATTAATTAATTAATTAAGGAATTAATTAAGTTAATTAATCATAGTTAGATTAACCTAATTAACTAATTAGTTTAATTAAACAGTAATTAGATTAGTTAAACATTAATTAGACTAAACAGTCAATGACAAACGGGACCCACATGTCAGTTGACCAGTCAACGCCTCTGTTGACTGCTGACGTCATGCTGACGTCAGCGTGCACTGTTCTGGATAATGTTGGATTAAAATATTTAAATAAATGCTAAAAATGATTTTAATCTTTTAAAATTAATATAAAATAAACCGTAGCTCAGATGAAAAAACTTTGTACATGAAAGATGCTCAGAACGACGTGACGAATCCGGATACACGGTCCGTTCGTCCGCCACACACCCCTAACCTATCGAACCCGCAACTTTCCCCCTCCGGCTCCTCTGCCCGAAAACACGAAACGCCGGGAATACTTTCCCGGATGTTTTCCCCCCTTCACCGGTATCACCTACTACTGCGTTAGGGCACACCGAACACCGCGTATTGCCTTGTTATATTTTGTGATGCTTTGTTTGCTCTGTATTCATTATTTCTTCCCCCTCTCCTCTCCGGTAGACTACGAGACCGACGCTGCTGCTGACCAGTTCGACTACGGAGTTGACGACCCCTCTCTCTTGCCAGAGCAACCAGGCAAGCCCCCCCCTTGATCACCAGATATCGCCTATTCTCCTCTATACTGCTTGCATTAGAGTAGTGTAGCATGTTACTGCTTTCCGTTAATCCTATTCTGATGCATAGCCTGTCATTGCTGCTACAGTCATTGATACCTTACCCGCAATCCTAAATGCTTAGTATAGGATGCTAGTGTTTCATCAGTGACCCTACACTCTTGTCCGTCTGCCATGCTATACTACTGGGCTGTGATCACTTCGGGAGGTGATCACGGGCATATACTATATACTTTACACTGTTACATTACCTGTGATATTGTTCGGAGTTGGGGGCTGAAGGGGCAGGTGGCTCCATCCCGGTAGAGGTGGGCCTGGGTTCCCGACGGCCCCCGACTGTTACTTTGTGGCGGAGCAGCAGGGCAGGTTGAGACCACCTAGGAGACAGGTGGGCCTGGCCCTGTTCGGCGTTCACGGATACTTAACACGCTTAACGAGATCTTGGTATTTGATCTGAGTCGGCTACGAGCCTATACGCACTAACCATCTACGTGGGAGTAGTTATGGGTATCCCGACGTCGTGGTATCAGCCGAAGCACTTCAGACGTCAGCGACGGAGCGGCGCGCGCCGGATTGGACTGGAACGCCACTAGGCTAGGTATGCTTCCGGCCGCCCACGCAACGTGCAGGTGTGCTCAGGGCGATGGGCCCAGACCCCTGCGCGCTTAGGTTTAGACCGGCGTGCTGGCCTCTTTGTTTTGCCTAGGTGGGGCTGCGACGTGTTGATCTTACGAGGCCGGGCATGACCCCGGAAAGTGTGTCCGGCCAAATGGGATCGAGCGTGTTGGGCTATGTGGTGCACCCCTGCAGGGAAGTTAATCTATTCGAATAGCCGTGATCTTCGGTAACAGGACGACTTGGAGTTGTACCTTAACCTTATGACAACTAGAACCGGATACTTAATAAAACACACCCTTCCAAGTGCCAGATACAACCGGTGGTCGCTCTCCCTCAGGGATACGAGGGGAGGATCGCCGGGTAGGATATGCTATGCGATGCTACTTGGAGGACTTCGACCTACCCTCTTCTGCCTGTTGCAAGGCGAAGGTGACCAGAAGCGTAGTCTTCGATAGGACTAGCTATCCCCCTCTTATTCTGGCATTCCGCAGTTCAGTCCACTGATATGGCCTTCTTACACATATACCCATGCATATGTAGTATAGTTCCTTGCTTGCGAGTACTTTGGATGAGTACTCACGGTTGCTTTCTCCCCCCTTTTTCCCCTTTTCCTTTCTTCCTGGTTGTCGCAACCAGATGCTGGAGCCCTGGAGCCAGACGCCACCGTCGACGACGACTACTACACTGGAGGTGCCTACTACTACGTGCAGCCCGTTGACGACGGCCAAGAGTAGTTAGGAGGATCCCAGGCAGGAGGCCTGCGCCTCTTTCGATCTGTATCCCAGTTTTGTGCTAGCCTTCTTAGGGCAAACTTGTTTAACTTATGTCTGTATTCAGATATTGTTGCTTCCGCTGACTCATCTATGATCGAGCACTTGTATTCGTGCCCTCGAGGCCCCTGGCTTGTATTATGATGCTTGTATGACTTATTTTATTTGTAGAGTTGTGTTGTGATATCTTCCCGTGAGTCCCTGATCTTGATCGTACACATTTGCGTGCATGATTAGTGTACGATTGAATCGGGGGCGTCACACCCCAAGGCGTGCCTTGAGGGCTTGTGGAGCCCTCGGGACTCTTCTGACTTCATCTCCAAGTTCCGTGGATGCCTTCTGGTCCAAGTAAAATCATCGCGAAAGTTTTATTCCGTTTGGACTCCGTTTGATATTCCTTTTCTGTAGAACTCAAAACAAGGAAAAAAACAGAAACTGGCACCGGGCTCTGGGTTAATAAGTTAGTCCCAAAAATAATATAAAATAGCATATTAATGCATATAAAACATCTAAAATAGATAATATAATAGAATGGAACAATAAAAAATTATAGATACATTGGAGGCGTATCAAGGATCCCCAAGTTTAATTCCTGCTCGTCCTCGAGTAGGTATTGAAAAAAACAGAGTTTTTGATGTGGAATGCTACCTAACATATTTATCTATGTAATTTTCTTTATTGTGGCATGAATATTCAGATCCATAAGATTCAAAACAAAAGTTTAATATTGACATAAAAACAATAATACTTCAAGCATACTAATAAAACAATTGTGTCTTCTCAAAATAACATGGCCAAAGAAAGTTATGCCTACAAAATCATATAGTGTGGCTATGCTCCATCTTTATCACACAAAGTATTAAATCTGCAAAACACCGATGACAAGCCAAGCAATTGTTTCACACTTTTGATGTTCTCAAACTTTTTCAACTTTCATGCAATACATGAGCGTGAGCCATGGATATAACACTATAGGTGGAATAGAATATGGTGGTTGTGGAGAAGACAAAAAGAAGGAGATAGTCTCACATCAACAAGGCATATTAACGGGGTATGGAGATGCCCATCAATAGATATCAATGCGAGTGAGTAGGGATTGCCATGCAACGGATGCACTAGAGCTATAAGTTTATGAAAGCTCAAAAAGAAACTAAGTGGGTGTGCATCCAACTCGCTTGCTCACGAAGACCTAGGGCAATTTGAGGAAGCCCATCATTGGAATATACAAGCCAAGTTCTATAATGAAAAATTCCCACTAGTATATGAAAGTGAAAGCATAGGAGACTCTCTATCATGAAGATTATGGTGCAACTTTGAAGCACAAGTGTGGAAAAAGGATAATAGCATTGCCCCTTCTCTCTTTTCTCCCATTCTTTTGGTGGGCTTATTTGGCCTCTTTTATTTTTGTAAAGTCCGGAGACTCATCCCAACTTGTGAGGGAATCATAGCTTCCATCATCCGCTCCTCACATGGGGACAATGCTCTAATAATGATCATCACACTTTTATTTACTTACAACTCGATACTTAGAACAAAATACGACTCTATCTGAATGCCTCCGGCGGTGTACTAGGATGTGAAATTATCTAGCGTAGCAAATGACATGAAAAAACGGAAAAGCCATGAAAACATCATGCTAGCTATCTTATGATCATGCAAAGCAATATGACAATGATGGTATGTGTCATAATAAAACGGAACGGTGGAAGTTGCATGGCAAAATATCTCGGAATGGCTATGGAAATACCATAATAGGTAGGTATGGTGGCTATTTTGAGGAAGGGTATATGGTGGGTTTAACGCACCAACGGAAGTTGCGTGGTACTAGAGAGGCTAGCAATGGTGGAAGAGTGAGAGTGCGTATAATCCATGGACTCAACATTAGTCATAAAGAACTCACATACTTATTTCAAAAAATTATTAGCTATTGAAACAAAGTACTACACGCATGCTCCTAGGGGGATAGATTGGTAGGAAAATACCATCGCTCGTCCCCGACCGCCACTCATAAGGAAGACAATAAATAAATAAATCATGCTCCGACTTCATCACATAACGGTTCACCATACGTGCATGCTACGTACGAGAATCGCAAACTTTAACACAAGTATTTATACCAATCCATAATTGCTCACTAGCATGACTCTAATATCACCATCTTTATATCTCAAAACAATCATAAGTAATCAAACTTCTCATAGTATTCAATGCTCTTTATATGAAAGTTTTTATTATATCCCTCTTGGATGTCCATCATATTAGGACTAAATTCATAACCTAAGCAAATTACCATGCTGTTTAGAGAGACTCTCAAAATAATATAAGTGAAGCATGAGAGTTCAGAAATTTCTATAAAATAAAGCCACCGCCGTGCTCTAAAAAGATATAAGTGAAGCACTAAAGCAAATTGCCTAGCTCAAAAGATATAGGTGAAGCACATAGAGTATTCTAAAGATTCAAGATTAATGCGTGTCCCTCTCAAAAGGTGTGTACACCAAGGATGATTGTGGAAAACTAAAAAGCAAAGACTAATATCATACAAGACGCTCCAAGCAAAACACATATCATGTGGTGAATAAAAATATAGCTTCCAGTAAATTTACCGATAGACAAAGACGAAAGAGGGGATGCCATCCGGGGCATCCCCAAGCTTAGATGCTTGGTTGTCCTTGAATATTACCTTGGGGTTCCTTGGGCATCCCCAAGATTAGGCTCTTGCCACTCCTTATTCCATAGTCCATCAAATCTTTACCCAAAACTTAAAAACTTCACAACAGAAAACTCATGAGATCCGTTAGTATAAGAAAATAAATCACCACTTTTTGGTACTGTTGTGAACTCATTCTTTATTCACATTGGTGTAATATCTACTGCATTCCAACTTCTCCATGGTTCATACCCCCCCCCCCCCCCGATACTGTCCATAGATTCATCAAAATAAGCAAACAACAAATAGAAAACATAATATGTCAAAAGCAGAACAGTGTGTAGCAATCTGAAAACTTCGAATACTTATGTAACTCCAATAATTCTGAAAAATTAGGACAACATGGGAAATTTGTATATAAATCTTGTGTGAAAAATCCAGATCAAAAGAACGCTTCTGTGGTTTTTAAAATTATTTTTCTGGGCACAAAAGTTTCTGTTTTTTAGCAAGATCAAATCTACTATCACCGTAAGCCATCCCAAAGGTCTTACTTGGCTCAAACACTAATTTAAACACCAAAATACAATTGCTATAGAGGTAATAGTGTGTATTTATTGCAAAATAGAACAAAAAAACAAAAACATAATAATAAAATTGAGTTGCCTCCCAACAAGCGCTATTGTCTAACGCCCCTACTAGCTAGGTATAAAACATAGACCTAGGCATTGTCATGCAACTCCTTCTTAATCAAATCTTCCAAAAAAAATTCTTAGCAAATCTTTATTTTCTTTCCTTTCCTTTCTAATAGGTGAACTCAATTCATGGAAAGGACTCTGATTAGTATCCTTGGCATTGATAAACCCATAGTCCGAATCATCTCCATAGATATCATCATATAAAACTCGTATCTCATTTTTAATAGGTTGCCTAATCATCTATTCTAACCAATCATCATTGAATCCTACATAAATTACCCTAGTTATCCAATCAAATTTATCATAAGTTTCAAGGTAGATAGTTTGGTTAATTTCTGAGTAGGGAACTCTCCTCCTAAGATTGTCACTGTAAGATTGATAATCTATAGATTCCAAGCTATGCAAAGTTTCTTTATCATGGAGAATTTATTCAATCAGGGGTTGTTCAATATCTTTATTATAGAAAGGAAAAGTTTCCCTAGCCTCTTGTATTATAAAATCAAATTCCCGCATAAGGATAATAGTGGCAATCTTTTTGGCTTTAGGATAATTAGTAATGGGGAGTTCGTAAAACACCTTTTGCAAAGCGGGATGGATGTGCACAAATTTTCTCTCCAATTTATCGATGAGCATGAAAATAGCACCCACATAACAATTTGTATCAAGAAGAATAGATATCTTATTAATAGACATTGTTCCCGTATAATCAAAGAATTCTTGAATGACACTGTAACACCCACGATGCGGCTATATCTCCCATGTGTCGGGGCACGACTTAGAGGCATAGCCGCATGGTAGGTTTGTCACAGGAGGGGTAATCTTTACACATCCCATGTACTGAATAAGAAAGGGATAAAGAGTTGGCTTACAATCGCCACTTCACACAAACACAAGTTACACATACATCATCTAGAATACAATCAAGGCCCGACTACAGAACCAAAATAAAGAAAGAGAACCCCAAATGCATAGATCCCCGATCGCCCCAACTGGGCTCTCTACTGATCGTCCGGAAAGGAAACACAACAATGAAAAGGTCTTCATCGAGCTCCCACCTGAGCTCGGTTGTGTCACCTGCACTGGTATCATCGGCACCTGCAAACTGTGTGGAAGTATCTGTGAGCCATGAGGACTCAGCAATCTCACACCCGCGAGATCAAGACTATTTAAGCTTATGGGTAGGAAAAAGGTAGTGAGGTGGAGTTTCAGCAAACACTAGCATATATGGTGGCTAACTTACGGAAATGAGAGCGAGAAGAGGAGCAAAGCACGGTCGTGAACTAGAAGTGATCAAGAAGTGATCCTGAATCTACTTACGTTCAAGCATAACACAAGAACCGTGTTCGCTTCCCGGACTCCGCCGAGAAGAAACCATCACGGCTACACACTCGGTTGTTTCATTTTAATTAAGTTAAGTGTCAAGTTCTCTACAACTGGACATTAACAAATTCCCATCTACCCATAACCGCGGGCACGGCTTTCGAAAGTTCAAAACCCTACAGGGGTGTCCCAACTTAGCCCATCACAAGCTCTCATGGTCAATGAAGGATATTCCTTCTCCCAGGATAACCCGATCAGACTCGGAATCCCGGTTACAAGACATTTCGACAATAGTAAAACAAGACCAGCAAAGTCGCCCGATGTGCTGACAAATCCCGATAGGAGTCGCACATATCACGTTCTCAGGGCACACCGAATGATACATCCTATGAGTAAAACCAAACCTCAAGTTGCCCCAAGGTGGCCCCACAGTCTACTCGGTTCGGACCAACACTTAGAGAAGCACTGGCCCGGGGGGGGTTAAAATAAAGTTGACCCTTGAGTCTGCAGAACCCAAGGGAAGGTGATAGGTTGTTAGTGCAAATGTAAAACCAAGGCTGGGCCTTGCTGGCGGAGTTTTATTCAAAGCGAACTGTCAAGGGGTTCCCATAACACCCAACCGCGTAAGGAACGCAAAATCAAGGAACATAACACCGGTATGACGGAAACTAGGGCGGCAAGAGTGGAACAAAACACCAGGCATAAGGCCAAGCCTTCCACCCTTTACCAAGTATATAGATGCATTAAAGTAAACACGATATAGTAATGATATCCCAACAATATCCATGTTCCAACATGGAACAAACTTCATCTTCACCTGCAACTAGCAACGCTATAAGTGGGGCTGAGCAAAGCGGTAACGTAGCCAAACAACGGTTTGCTAGGAAAGGTGGGTTAGAGGCTTGACATGGCAATATGGTAGGCATGATATAGCAAGTGGTAGGTATCGCGGCATATCAAAAGAGCAAACAACTAGCAAGCAAAGATAGAAGTGATTTCGAGGGTATGGTCATCTTGCCTGCGAAGTTCTCCGAGTTGACGAAAAACTCGATCCTCGTAAGCGTACTCAACGGGTTCCTCGATCATGAACTCGTCTCCCGGATCTACCCAAGGCAAGAACACAAGCAAAGGAAACCACAATCAACCACGGTGCAAAGCGCAAGCAACATGATGCAAAACATGGCATGATATGCAGGATGTGATATGCAATGCATATGCAAGCTCCGGAAGGCAAAGATTGATCAAGGCATCAACTTGGAAAACCAAGTGTGCCGATGGAAAGATGAGTTGATTTTGGTCGAAATCGATATAAAGATCACCAGAATCAGATGCACGGTTTGCAAATGGCAAGCAAAACAAGAATGGCACAATTCTGCGATTAACAGCACGATACCATCTAGAATGCAACAAGATACTAAGCTACTGCACTCCAACAACAAAGCACATGGAAGGGATCTACTCAAGATGCTTGACAAAAGATGAACACTGAGCTATGGCTAAATCACATAAGAACGGGTTCAAACAAGCATGGCAAAAGTGCAAAAGATATCAGCATCTCAGACTTAGCGAAAATCACAACATGCCAGGAGTTAACATCAGGAAGCAATGTTTAGAGCAAGTAAACAACATGCTACAGGATCATATCATAGTAAACAAAGGCATGTCATGAATCTACTCAAAGCATAGAACAAGAGTCCCTTACTGACCATAAGCCAAAAGGGCACACAAAATATGATGGCACCCATGTAAACATAGCAAGTTTCATTAACAGATTCAGACTTAGCAGAAAACTGGACATGGCATAAACAGAATTATGAAGGCCTATTTTCGAGCTTGATTCACTCGTCACAAGGCATTGCATGACAAGCTAAGCATATCACTAGCAAGAATACATGTTCATGAAGCTAACCATGGCAAGAACAAGTACATAGCATGCTTGGATCAACTACAAAAACCTTGGCAAAACTGATTAACACGTAAACAATCTGCCAGGAACATTTTATAGCAAAAGTAGAGCAAGATTAAGTCATGCTAGAGCACTCCATAAATGCAAAAGGGGACATGGATGGATAGAGCACAACCATATGTCCAAATCATCCTTACTGAAGATACTCAAAATAAGCATGGATCTCACTGTAGCAACATGAATACATGGCATAAAAATAGCAACAGAGCAAAGACTTAGTGAAATTCTAAGTCCCTGAAAACAGTAATATTACGAGAGCTACTTTGCATGCTTTTGCTAGTCACCACATTGACCACAAAAATACATGGCATACACCCCTGTAAATATGGCATGACATAGCCCAAAACACATGTAGAGCGCATGTTCATATGCAGCACACAATAAATGTAGCAAAAATGACAAATGCTCATACTTTGCTAAGAATCAGCACCTAACATTTTCTAGCACTCTTGCATCAACGATTTGGGCATCAAGATGGACTCAAACAAGCATGACACAATGGAACAAAATGAAGAGCACACCCTGATGAACATTTTGATATATCATGCATGCAAAATGGAGCTACGGATGAGGAGTTATGGCATGATGGACAGAGGCATAAAACTTATCAGATCTGGGACTTCGTGGAATTTTACCCTGCGAAAACTGGACGAGTAGGTCCCGGGACGAAGAGATCCAAGGACAGGCGCGGGCGTTTGGTTCGGTGGCCTGGTGGATCTGGTCCACCTCCAGGTCCGGCAATGGAGGATGACGCTGGCGAGGCGGCACACTCCAGCGATGGCCGGCGACGAGGAGGCGGCGACGTGACGAGGAGGCGGCGGGGCCGAGCTGGCGCGGGCGTGCGCGGCGACGCCGGATGCGGGCGGCGGTGCGCGGGCATGGCGGCGGCCGGCGGCGGGTGGTGGGGCGCGGCGCTAGGCGGCGGAGCTTGGGGAAGGTCGCGGGCGGAGGCGGGCGCGGCCCGTCGGGTCCGGTTGCGCCCGGGGCGGGCCAGCCTTAGGCCCCGGCGGGCTGCGGTGGCACAGGGGGAGAGAGAAGTCATGGGAGGCCACGTGGCGGCGTTCTATTGGGCGAGGAGATGGTGGCGGACATGTCCGGCGGCGGGGAAGTTGTCCGATGGTGCGGAGGAGGATTGGATCTAGGGTTTCGCCTGAAAATTGGACGGGGAAGACCTTTATATAGGTAGAGGGAGTTAGGAATGTCCAAATGGAGTGCGGTTTTCGCCCACTCGATCGTGATCGAACGGCCGAGAGGATGGAGGGGTTTGGATGGGTTATTGGGCCACTTTAGAGGGGTGTTGGGCTGCAACACATATGAGGCCTTTACGGATCCCCGCTTAACCGTTGGAGTATTAAACGAACTCCAAATGGCACGAAACTTGACAGGCGGTCTACCGGTGGTGTACCAAGGCCGCTTGGCAAATCTCGGTCCATTCCGAGAAAGTTTAACACTCGCACGTGAAAAGAGGCAAAAGGGGAACGCCGGTGCACGTAGGAGTGTCGGATTGCAAAACGGACAACGGGGAAAATGCTCGGATGCATGAGACGAACACGTATGCAAATGCGATGCACATGATGACATGATATGATAAGCATGACATGAACAAAATGCAAAACGAAGACAAAACCCAACCATGAAGGGAAAATCATATCGCTTCCGCGGAAAAGGCAAGAGTCAGAGTACAAATATGGAAAGTTGTATCCGGGGCGTTACAGACACTTTTCCCAATAATATTACCGTCTCCCACATGAAAAGTTTTTGCTTTATAATTAGGAGGGGTTTTAGTTTCGTGATATAAGGAACAAGGATCGATTTTTTCCTCAATATTTTTTCTAGCAATATTCTCAAAATTTTCAACGATAACCTCCCCAGATTTAGACATGATGGAAACAACCCGATCTAGCACATGAGCAAACGAAAAGACGAATGGAAGACGGGCGGATAAAAAGGCAAATATTTTTGTATTTTTCAGAAAACATTTTAGAAGTGGGGGAGAGGAAAACAAGAGGCAAATGGCAAATAATGTAATGCAAGAGATGAGAGTTTATGATGGGTACTTGGTAGGTTTGATGTAGATCTCCCCGGCAACGGAGCGAGAAATTCTTCCTGCTACTTCTTGAGCTTGCATTGGTTTTTTCCTTGAAGAGGAATGGGTGATGCAGCAAAGTAGAGATAAGTATTTCCCTCAGTTAAGAACCAAGGTATCAATCCAGTAGGAGATACAAGCAAGTCTCCAATCTATGCACCTGCACAAACAATCAAACGTTTGCATCCAACGCGATAAAGGGGTTGTCAATCCCTTCACGATCACTTGCAAAGGTGAGATAGAGATAGATATAAAAGATTACTAAAACATGAAACACAGTAAAAGTAAATAAATTGCAGCGAGATATTTTTGAGTTTTTTTGGTTTATAGGTCTAAAAATATATGATGGAAAATAGACCCGGGGGCCATAGGTTTCACCAGAGGCTTCTCTCTTCAAGGAAAATAATACGGTGGGTGAACAAATTACTCTCGGGCAATTGACATAAAAGCGCAAAGTTATGATGATATACAAGGCAGTGATTATGAATATAGGCATCACGTCCATGTCAAGTAGACCGACTCCTGCCCGCATCTACTACTATTACTCCACACATCGACCGCTATCCCGCATGCATCTAGAGTATTAAGTTCATAAGAACGGAGTAACACCTTAAGCAAGATGACATGATGTAGAGGGATAAACTCAAGCAATATGATGAAAACCCCATATTTTTACCCTTGATGGCAAAAATACAATACATGTCTCGCTACCCCTACTTTGTCACTAGGTGAGATCACCACAAGATTGAACCCAAAACTATGCACCTCTCACATTACAAGAAAAACCAATCCAGTTGGCCAAACCAAACCGATAATTTGAAGAGAAATACAAAGATATCAAATCATGCATATAAGAATTCAGAGAAGATTCAAATAATATTCATAGATAGACTGATCATAAATACACAATTCATCGGATCTCAACAAACACACCGCGAAAGAAGATTACATCAGATAGATCTCTAAGAACATGGTATTGAGGATCAAAGAGAGAGAAGAAGACATCTAGCTACTAGCTATGGACCCGTAGATCTGTGGTAAACTAGTCACGCTTCATCGAAGGGCAATAGAGTTGATGTAGAAGCCATCCATGATCAAATCCCCCTCTGGTAGCATGCCGGAAAAGGTACCTAGATGGGATCTCATGGGTACAGAAGGTTATGGTGGTGGAAAAGTATTTTGGTGGACGCTTCTGGTTGTTTGGGAATATTTGTGAATTTATAGAGCTGAGGGGGAGGTCGGTGGACTCCCGGGGGGCCCACAACATAGGGGTTGCCCCCCTAGGGTGTGCCCTGAGGGCTTGTGGAGCCCTCAGGACTCTTCTGACTTCATCTCCAAGTTCCGTGGATGTCTTCTAGTCCAAGAAAAATCCTCGCAAAAGTTTTATTCCATTTGAAATCCGTTTGATACTCCTTTTCTGTAAAACTCAAAAACAAGGAAAAAAACAGAAATTGGCACTGGGCTCTGGGTTAATAATTTAGTCCCAAAAATAATATAAAATAGCATATTAATGCATATAAAACATCCAAAACAGATAATATAATAGCACGGAACAATAAAAAATTATAGATACGTTGGAGACATATCAGTAGAAAGGCCAAATCATGGAAAACAGGAAATGGGCGAACTGCTGTGTATGGTTCGTGCACACGGGATAAGTGAGGCCAGTGTGCACGGGGTCCCGATGGCCCGTGCACACGGGGTGTTCTGGAAACTCAAGAACACCTAAGGATTTGCAAAATCCGGCCAAAATCGATGGTTAGGTGGGTGGGGAAAGGTGGTAAGGGGTAGATCCACTTGTCAAACACGAAATTCGTGGATCAAAACAACCAAGTCTCACAAGACCTAACAAATTGCAAGAAAATTTTTGGGGCTCTTTTTGGTGGGGATTTTCGAATTAGGACAAAAAAATAACAAAATCAAGCTAGAAAATGGGGGGTAGGGACTCCAAGATGTGAATCAACCTTGCTCATGATACCAAGATGTTGTAGGGTGAAACCCTAAGATGGATCTTTTTACACTTGGAGGGGGGAAATGGATGAACACCAAGAACACAAAGATGAATTCACTCCAACAAACCCCAATCACGCATCCACTAGAATATCAAACACATAGATCCACAAGATTACAAGCATAATCAAAGGAAACAAGCACTAGGTAGAGTTCTTCCCACTCTAAGAGATGAGGTCTTGATGATGGTAGTCTTCTCTAAGAGGAGGTCTTTAAATCCACAAGTGGATCCTCTCCTAAGAGGTCTTGATCTCCAATGGAGTGGTAGAAGGAGCAAAGCTCTCAAAATACCTTGCATATGTCTTTGTTAACCGTAAACATAACCCTAGGTACATAATTTATAGGCATGGGGATGAAGTGGGTGAAGAGGAGGCCAATAGCCCAGCATCGGCCGACCATCCCGTAGGGCCCGTGCGCACGGGACACGGTACACGGCCGTGCACACGGGGTGCTACAATGGTAGCTCCCTATGTAGCCCATGGGCATGGGGTCTCAGGGGGCCGTGCACACGAGTTCACCTGGGACTTCTTGTCCTGCTCCTTTGGGGCTTCTTCTTGTTCCTCAAGGTCTTGGGGTGCTTCGCCTACTCCTTGGTGACGATCCTAAGCTTCTTGGGAGTGTTCCGCTTCGTATCTAATGATACATATTGCATTTTGGTGAGGTAGTGGCCAAGTTCCACTCGTGTCCATATGCATGTCCATTAGGAAGGAGTTTACCTCGGTTTCCATTGCGCGTGCTCTAGTTCTTGTCACAGGTCCGCGTGGTGCTTGATATGTTGGTCTAGAGTCCATGGAGATGATGGAAGGATGCTCCACATCATATAGGTTCTTTCAAGTATGTCTCCCTTGTGGTCTACTCAACACACTTTATATAGTTCGAGTTGAGAGGTTAAATTGAAGAGACAAAACATGGGTGGGCTACCCTACTGATCCTTATCGGGCACCTCACCTTTGATCTATACTCACGCTCGTACTCCAAGGGCTGCCTAGTCTTTCGGAAATCTATCGGTTTCCTAGGGGAGCGTACCGAGACCATTCCTCTTATCCTCATTAGTAGCCTTTGAGTGCTAAGTGCCTTTCTATTGGGAGGTTGCTTGGAACATGTCTGGTGATACATGTTCGTCGTATCTATCTTTTTTGATTGTTTCATGCCAATATTATACAACTTTCACATACTTTTGGCAACATTTTATATGATTTATTGGACTAACCTATTGATCAGTGCCTAGTGTCAGTTCCTATTTTTGCATGTTATTTGTTTCGCAGAAAATCCATATCAAACGAAGTCCAAGTGAAATAAAATTTTATGCAAAATTATTTTGGAATATATGTGATTTTTGGGAGTTGGAATCATCGCAAACGGGGGCCCATAGTGTAGCGACCCGACCTCAGACGGTCAAGTCTCTGTGCTTAAGTGTCATTCCTGGATCGGTATGCTGACACACACAGTACTTGATGATTTATAATAGAGGTAAATCACATGTAAAAAGTAACGTAAATACTATTACCTCAATCCAAAATAGCGGAAGTAACAAGGTTGTGGATTCCCATCAACACCAACGACAAAGTTGAGTGTAGAAATCGTAACCCTAACGTATCACTTACTCGTCGTAAGAAATCCTACAACATGAGACGTTGCAGCCACAAAGGTCAGTACATTGAATGTACTGGCAAATTCACACCATAGAGAATGATGAACAATGGCTATCACTACATGCATATATGGCTGGTGG
Organism: Triticum aestivum; assembly: GCF_018294505.1. Classification (NCBI taxonomy): domain Eukaryota; kingdom Viridiplantae; phylum Streptophyta; class Magnoliopsida; order Poales; family Poaceae; genus Triticum; species Triticum aestivum. The sequence continues at coordinate 140,707,898 of NC_057794.1, read as the reverse complement.
AAAAGCTCTATGGTTATATGTTTTTGCGAAAAGCCAATTTTTCCCTACTGCAAAGGAATAAATTTTTATTTAACTATCATGGTGGTTGTTGAACATTGAGAATGGTTGACAGCATTCTTAATCCCAATTAAGTAACATCATTAAACCCAACAAAATTAATTTAAAGTAACATGATGAGATTCACATGATAATCCAAGTACTAGATACTCAAGATGTCCATAACCGGGGACACGGTTAACCATGATTAGTTTATACACTCTGCAAAGGTTTGCGCACTTTTCCCCACAAGACTCGATCTCCTCCATTGTATTTCTCGCACTACAAGGTGTTTGAGAAACGGATGACCGAGACATAGTCTTTCAGAAGCATTTGCACCTTACGATGGGTAGACCGTACCACCTACAACCCCTACATCTTCTAGTCTACCACTGTAAGAGTTCACACGACTTAATCAACTATGCTAGAGCCCATAATAGCTTGTGGCTGCACACGGAAGTTTCTAGTATGAATAATCTCATGATCCCTTTGAGCCTGGGTGGCGGTCCATAAAAAAATAGGCAATCCTGGTCTACCCAGGTGCCTAGACAGGAAATCCTGGAATAACCAGGTACCTCAATCCACCCAGATGTGTGTTTAAGTTGCCACCTTAAGTAAACCATTAATTAGCAATCTCACATCGGTCATGGATACTCTCAAAACCCAATCCACGTCTACGAGCATAGCATGGCACTATAAGAATAACATAATAGTAACTCCCAAGGGTTTGATAACAAACAGGTAATAGGTACTACCTCAACTACTTCCCATCCCACAATTTAATTAGATCCTAATCATGCAATGTTTGAGGATTGATCTAATGCAATAAAACTGGGTATGAAAGGGGGTATGATCAAAGTGTGAACTTGCCTGCAATGTTGATGAAGATGATTCACACTCAAAAATCTTGATAGCTCTACTCGTCACACTCCGGTCAATCTATCGGGAGCAAGCAATAGTAACCTCACATAAGCAATCACTCAGAAGACCAGAAAGATCGAAGAAGTCGATTCGGAAAACATCAAAACCAAGCAAATAGCTCTTGCAACATAAAACAATTTCTAACAGTACCAAAATTATTTGAATTTGGCCTTATCAGAAAGTTTAGGTCAAGAGCTTCGATTTGCAAAAAGAATCAACTCAAACGGAGCTACGAAACTCAAGTTATGATCAAACGAAGTTTGAATTCAAATCTGATCTAATTTAAATTTTAAACTTTTCAAAAACATGTTTGAGTTGGATTACTGGATAGAGGAGATCATAGCGAAGAAGTGGGCGTTTGTTTCGTTGGATTTGGACAAACAAGTAAAAAGTTATGGCTATTTGAAAAATCAGGCGAAGCTGTTTTACGAAAGAAAAAAATAGCTACGGGCTAGGGTCTAATGTATAAATACATAGACTAATTGATAATCTAATTATTTTATTATATTAGTCTAAAAATAATAAACTACAAAGGTATAAGAAAAAAACAAAGAAAGATACCTTTATAAGGCAGAGAAAAGACAACTTTGGAGAGAGGAGACAACTTCCAGAAGTCGTGCCGGAAAGGAGAAAAATATTTTTCTTATATGAATCTAGTCAAACCAAAATATTGATTTAATCCGAATCGGATGATTTTTTGGAGCCTCTATAGGTCTATATTTATCGGTGGAAAAGAGGCTCAGGGGTCAAAGGCTAGGCAATGTGGGATTAAACATAGACGAAAATATACGAAATAGAGAAGAAAAGAGGCGGATGGGCCTAAAGGCCTTCGGCCGGCCACACGCACACGCTGCGGCTGCGTTTTTTTTTAAAAAAAAAATCGGCCTAAGAGAAAAAAAATGAAAAGGCTAGGATAAAGAAAAAAAATAGGGCGCCCGCTGGTACTATGATGCGCACGTGAGCGACAGTTAGTTTTAGGCGCGCGCGCAGTTTTTTGTTTTTTTACAGAATGCGATAAACTGAAAAACGAAAATAAAAATAAAACTTTATATAGGCATATTATAAATCAAAATTTTCAGAAAAAGATTTTCTACAAGTTGAACATTTTTATAATGCCAAATAAAATCCACACAAATTTAGATAATTCAAAGAGTGCTACTGGTCTAATAAAATTGAATAAAAATCATTTAAAAAAAATATCAAAATGATTTAAATTTATTTCTCTCCAATTTTCTGTTGTAGGGTATCATGTTACACTAATTTCCATATATTTTATTTTTGGAGAAAAATAATTTGAATAAAACTCAAATAACTCGAAATTGAAAATAAATTCAAAAGAACTTTGAATTTAATTCTTTGAAACTCCCAAATCATATTTCATATAATTTGAAGAAGTCATTTTATGTTCTCTCATGAAAATCATTGAGCTGCATGAAGTTTATGAATTGAAATATTTCCAAATGAAATTCAATTATTTTCAAATACCCTTTCATTTAATTTAAATGGAAGAAGTCATATCATCTTCGCTCAAGGGATTTGTATTTGAAAAGAATTTGAATTCATGGAGATCAGAAAGCAAATATGAAAGTTTGGGAAAGTCCTTTTATTCCCTCTCATTTAACTTTCAAAAAGTTTCGAATTCACTCACTTTCAGTCAATCAATCAAACAATTAATCAAATCTATCTATTTAATGTAACATTCCAAAATTTAGAATTTTGGGATGTTACAAACCTACCACCCTTAAAATGAATCTCGTCCTCGAGATTCGGAGAGGCTAGAAAGAAATAGGTTAGAGTCGGGGTCTTCTTAGAATCCATCAATTGTCGCAGGAGGGGGTTTGGGGTGCTATCACCCTTAGAAGCATGGTTACGGTTCCATCAAAACTCATATACTTCATCCATATTGTTAACAGTGTCGATCTTCTCAGATCTTCAGGATAATTCCTTATCCGGTCTCTTCCGGTAGTGGCATAACCTTTACCACAATTCTTCTGTCCTTTCATCTTGGTAAGGTTATTCTGAGACTGGGTCTTCTTACCTGACGGGTCTGACGCCAGTACTAAACAACTAATCGATATCTCATGATGGTCAACAATTTATGGTTTCTCCTTCAGGAAATGGGTCTGGGTTGATCCTCACCATATAACCTACGGTTGGCAAAAGCTGCCTTGTACAAGGGAAAAATACCTATACCATTCTAAGGCTTAAACAAAGTTTTGATCGTCGTCTCTCTACTATAGGTAAGTCACTTAGATTTACCACCCCATATAGCAAGGCGAATAATAAGAGTAAGTCGGTATGGTGATCAATCCATCCCGCACCCAAATCATTACCATGTATACAGTTTAGCGAATCTCGCATACTAACACTCGGTCATCCTCACAAGCATTGCAAAAAATTTCTTGTCGACGAACGAAGTTCGGATATATCCATAGATTCTGCAAGCCAAACAACCATCTATCGTTCCTACACAACTCTCAGGTTTTGCGTAACTCCTATAAGATCGTCTGTCGATAAAATCGTAACTTCTTTCAGGGTTTTTCCTTCAGCAAGAATGTGCTTGCTTCTTGGCAGGTCCTGGGGCCTGTGGGTTATGGCCCATCTCATCACTTGTAGTCCTTGAACTTATCATCGGGCAACTGATCATTGTTCCAACTTCCTAGTATTCTTAAATCCATCCAATTGTACTGTCTTCCTTCCTTCTATTGGCACCAAACCAAGACGTGAGTACTCAGACTCATCATGGAGTTTCCATTGATCCATATTTCTGACATCATACCTCCTTTATATCCAATAGTAATTTATCTCTTCATCCTCGTGGGATATCCCTCATACCGGGATAAAAACTTATACTTATGAAGTCCATATTCCACTTCGGGGAACATCATTATCCTTTCCAGGGTCAAGCGTCCTTTACAGGGGAATATTGGCCATCTCTGCATGGCACTTCTTCAACTGGGAAACGTGAAACACATCATGAACTCATGACGGTCCTTCAGGTGACTCCAACTTGTTGGCCACTTCTCCCATACGCTCCAAAACTCGGTATGGTCCTACAAATCTCGGGGCTAACTTTCCCTTAACTCCGATTCGTTTAACTCCTCGCAGAGGGGGCACACGAAGACATGCTCTATCTCCAATTTCATAGACTACCTCCTTGCATTTTTTAGTCTGCATAACTCTTCTGCCTGGACTGAGCTACCTTCAGTCTATCTCGAATCAACTTAACATTCTCTTCTGACTCCTTGATCACATTTGGTCCAACAACTGACGATCTCCAACTTCATCCCACATACTCTTGGGGCATCACACATATCGAGACAAAACTCGTATTCATTTTGTCCGAAATCCACTCAGTGGAGTATCCTTATCTTTTCCAGGGGTCAACGGTTCTTACAGGGTACTACCACCCTTAAAATGCACGAATCTTCCATAGACCATATTTCTCATATCCTCAGAATGGCCAAAATTCTTCTTCATAGAGTAACAACTCATAAAATCCATATCAGTACCAACGATGCTAACTTTATTCATTCTCAAGTGATTACAATCTCTCGCTTTTCCATTACATGTCTCAACTCAACACCTCAATATAAAAGAAAATGTTCTCACTTCTACTACTCCATTTCTTTTGTTGCAAACTCAACTATCTAGCACAAGTTTCCTTCTCCTTGGGGCATTCTCTGGCAAAGTGCCCTGCTCCATTACAACGAAAACATATCACTTCTGACAAGTCTCGAGGTTTCCTTTTTGGGCAACTGTTGAGGTAGTGCCCTGACTCCTTGCACCTGTAACAGGTGATATGACTCAGGTCCTTCCTGGGCTCCAATCGGTTTCTCTTCCTGGACTTTTCCAGTTCAATCAGGGCTTCTATTTCCTGTGGGTCATACTCTGCTTCCTCCATCGGGAATTCTACTAGATCCCCATTCAAACAATTTTGGGAGATGTGTCCTTCTTCTCCACATGAATAGCAAGACTTAGTGCAGGGTTTACTCGGGTCCTCTTTAGGTGTGTCCTCCACATTTTCCTTCATCACGGGTTCTTCTAAAATTTCCATAAGGGCTCCTTTCTTTAATTCTTTCTTCTGTTGTACGGTTCTTCGTACCATGGGGTAAATGTGACACTGAGCATGATAGTGGGTAGTCCCTTCACACAAGAAACAAGTAATCTGCCTAATTGGGCATTCTTCAACTGGGTGACTTCCTTCACAATTAGGGCATTCATCCTTGTGTTCTTTATGGGTGTGTCCTATTTCTCCACTAATCTTGTATGCACAAGGTTTCCTCATATCCTTTCCATAAGGCTTCAACTTCTGGGACACAAGGTGAGATCTTTGCAGAGTCAACTTAAATTCTTTCCAAGTGGTTATTCCTTGCCATCCATTGATGGTTTGGTACATCCTCCACCAAGTAGCAGCACCTCTTTCAAAGCATTGAAGAGCATGCTGGGTCATATCATTTCCAACTATAGGGTTATTCTTCATGTGATCTTCCATGTTCTGAATCCATTGGTCCGTCTCCAATTGACCAATCGGTCCAGAAAATATAAGCTCATCTTCATTCATCCTCTATTGGGTCCATGTGGGTTTGGGGTAAGATAAGAGAGAGGGAGAGGGATACATACAATACAAAAAAAGTTTTGAAAAGACAGATTTTATTTGTGGCCGTCGGGAAAAAACATCAAACAAATGACAGCTCACAAACGTCGCATCTAACGTAGGTATATAACAGGGGTTTGGTCTTCTAAAGGTCAATAAATCTTCAAAGTCATCAAACCCATCAAGTCTTGTTCATGCCTCCAATGGCTTCTTCCAATCATGCTTGTCCTTTTCCAGTTCTTTTGCCAGATCATCTCTATTGACGTGAAGTCTCTCGTGACCTCCTTTAATATTTCTGGAGTTGCATTCCAAACTTCCGGGTTTCAACATCCTTGACATGAACCATGATCCTGCTGTCCTTCAGTTCTTAACAAATCTCCGGTATCTCGAGGTTTTGCTCCTCCAGCTTGGCTACTTTAGCTCCTTGGTCCTAAGTTCTTCACGGAATGCTTCTTTGTCGAATATAGCTTCCTGCAGGTCCATCTTAAAATCCTTGATGTAATACTCCAGATCATGGTGATACACTAGCTAAGGTTAAAACTTCATCTTTTGCTGACAGATGCTCCATTAGCCTTCTACCATCCAATCCTTCCATGCATATGCATGCTTAACTCAGCACGGTGACAATAGCATAAGCGGGCGATAACATCATGGATAGCCGTGTTTCTGCCCTTGTCATTTCCTCGAGCTATCATTCCATAGTTGATATCTCCTGCCTTAGGGTTTTCCTTGGCAGAACTTTGAGTTTTTAACTCTCCATGCTCCGGTCTTTCTCCGATACACCTTGATCTCGGGTATTGACAACTTTCATAGTCTGCCAAGTTCCAAAAGGGTAGCCTTCCTAGGTCATACAAATCTGGGAATTCTTCAGAGCCTTCAAATTCTCCTTGTCTTCGGTCTTCAACCGTTGTAGTTTCCATTATTCAGATGCACAGTAAAATCCTCTTCCTTCCGAAGCGGTCTTAGCTGTCCAATATCTTGTACTTCTTGGAGTGGTCTCATCAGTCGAATCCTCGAGTGGTCAAAAGGGAAAAAGGGTATGGTCTCACTAAAGGGAATTTTTGAATAAGCTCAGAAGAGAAGAGAGGTAAAAGGTCTTTTTGAAAGGGAAAGTTGTAGAGAAAAATCTTTGCTATGTGCTTGCCAGTTTTTAGGGTCACGTCCTAGAGTCAACATGTGCTCTGATACCATCTTGTAGCGACCCGACCTCAGACGGTCAAGTCTCTGTGCTTAAGTGTCATCCCTGGAGCGGTATGCTGACACACACAGTACTCGAGGATTTATAACAGAAGTAAATCACATGTAAAAAGTAACGTAAATACTATTACCTCAATCCAAAATAGCGGAAGTAACAAGCTTGTGGATTCCCATCAACACCAACGGCAAAGTTGAGTGTAGAAATCGTAACCCTAATGTATCACTTACTCGTCGTAAGAAATCCTGCAACATGAGACGTTGCAGCCGCAAAGGTCAGTACATTGAATGTACTGGCAAATTCACACCATAGAGAATGATGAACAATGGCTATCACTACATGCATATATGGCTGGTGGAAAAGCTCTATGGTTATATGTTTTTGCGAAAAGCTAATTTTTCCCTACTGCAAAGGAATAAATTTTTATTTAACTATCATGGTGGTTGTTGAACATTGAGAATGGTTGACAGCATTCTCAATCCCAATTAAGTAACATCATTAAACCCAACAAAATTAATTTAAAGTAACATGATGAGATTCACATGATAATCCAAGTACTAGATACTCAAGACGTCCATAACCGGGGACACGGCTAACCATGATTAGTTTATACACTCTGCAGAGGTTTACGCACTTTTCCCCACAAGACTCGATCTCCTCCATTGGATTTTTCGCACTACAAGGTGTTTGAGAAACGGATGACCGAGACATAGTCTTTCAGAAGCGTTTGCACCTTACAATGGGTACACAACCCCTACATCTGCTAGTCTACCACTGTAAGAGTTCACACGACTTAATCAACTATGCTAGAACCCATAATAGCTTGTGGCTGCACACGGAAGTTTCTAGTATGAATAATCTCATGATCCCTTTGAGCCTGGGTGGCGGTCCATAAAAAACAGGCAATCCTGGTCTACCCAGGTGCCTAGACAGGCAATCCTGGAATAACCAGGTACCTCAATCCACCCAGATGTGTGTTTAAGTTGTCACCTTAAGTAAACCATTAATTAACAATCTCACATCGGTCATGGATACTCTCAAAACCCAATCCACGTCTACGAGCATAGCATGTCACTATAAGCATAACGTAATAGTAACTCCCAAGGGTTTGATAACAAACAGGTAATAGGTATTACCTCAACTACTTCCCATCCCACAATTTAATTAGATCCTAATCATGCAATGTTTGAGGATTGATCTAATGCAATAAAACTGGGTATGAAAGGGGGTATGATCAAAGTGTGAACTTGCCTGCAATGTTGATGAAGATGATTCGCACTCAAAAATCTTGATAGCTCTACTCGTCACACTTCGGTCAATCTATCGGGAGCAAGCAATAGTAACCTCACATAAGCAATCACTCAGAAGACCAGAAAGATCGAAGAAGTCAATTCGGAAAACATCAAAACCAAGCAAATAGCTCTTGCAACATAAAACAATTTCTAACAGTACCAAAATTATTTGAATTTGGCCTTATCAGAAAGTTTAGGTCAAGAGCTTCAATTTGCAAAAAGAATCAACTCAAACGGAGCTACCAAACTCAAGTTATGATCAAACGAAGTTTGAATTCAAATCTGATCTAATTTAAATTTTGAACTTTTCAAAAACATGTTTGAGTTGGATTACTGGATAGAGGAGATCATAATGAAGAAGTGGGCGTTTGTTTCGTTGGATTTGGACAAACGAGTAAAAAGTTATGGCTATTTGAAAAATCAGGGCCAAGCTGTTTTACGGAAGAAAAAATAGCTACGGGCTAGGGTCTAATGTATAAATACGTAGACTAATTGATAATCTAATTATTTTATCGTATTAGTCTAAAAATAATAAACTACGAAGGTATAAGAAAAAAACAAAGAAAGATACCTTTATAAGGCAGAGAAAAGACAACTTTGGAGAGAGGAGACAACTTCCAGAAGTCGCGCCGGAAAGGAGAAAAATATTTTTCTTATATGAATCTAGTCAAACTAAAATATTGATTTAATCCGAATCGGATAATTTTTTGGAGGCTCTATGAGTCTATATTTATTGGTGGAAAAGAGGCTAAACAATGTGGAACTAAACGTAGACGAAAATATACGAAATAGAGAAGAAAAGAGGCGGATGTGCCTAAAGGCCTTCAGCCGGCCGCACGCGCACGCTGCGGCTGTGTTTTTTAAAAAAATCAGCCTAAGTGAGAAAAATGAAAAGGCTGGCTGGGCCTGGCCCATATAGGATAAAGAAAAAAATAGGGCGCCCGTTGGTACTATGATGCGCATGTGAGCGACAGTTAGTTTCAGGTGCGCGTGCAGTTTTTTTGTTTTTTATAGAATGCGATAAACTGAAAAACGAAAATAAAAATAAAACTTTATATAGGCATATTATATATCAAAATTTTCAGAAAAAGGTTTTCTACAAGTTGAACATTTGTATAATGCCAAATAAAATCCACGCAAATTTAGATAATTCAAAGAGTGCTACTGGTCTAATAAAATCCAATAAAAATCATTTTAAAAATATCAAAATGATTTCAAATTTATTTCTCTCCAATTTTCTGTTGTAGGGAATCATGTTACCCTAATTTACATATATTTTATTTTTGGAGAAAAATAATTTGAATAAAACTCAAATAACTGCAAATTGAAAATAAATTCAAAAGAACTTTGAATTTAATTCTTTGAAACTCCCAACTCATATTTCATATAATTTGAAGAAGTCATTTTATCTTCTCTCATGAAAATCATTGAGCTGCATGAAGTTTATGAATTGAAATATTTCCAAATGAAATTCAATTATTTTCAAATACCCTTTCATTTAATTTAAATGGAAGAAGTCATATCATCTTCGCTCAAGGGATTTGTATTTGAAAAGAATTTGAATTCATGGAGATCAGAAAGCAAATATGACAGTTTGGGAAAGTCCTTTTATTCCCTCTCATTTAACTTTCAGAAAGTTTCGAATTCACTCACTTTCAGTCAATCAATCAAACAATCAATCAAATCTATCTATTTAATATAACATTCCAAAATTTAGAATTTTGGGATGTTACACATAGTGCCCACAAGACACCAGGGCGTGCCCCAGGGGCCAGGCACGTGGTGGTGGGTTGTGCTCACAAGTACGTTGGTTGGAGATCTACTTCAGGCGCAAGGAAGCTTATATCCGGAAAAAATCGTGTTAAAATCTCAGCGCAATAGGGGTTACGGATCTCCCGGAATATAAGAAACAATTTTCGGCCAGATCTGGGGAAGGGCGAAACATAAGAGAACAGAGAGGGAGATCCATTCTCGGAGGGGCTCCTGCCCCTCCGCCGCCATGGAGGCCATGGACCAGAGGGGGAACTCTCCTCCCATCTAGGGGGAGGCCAAGGAAGAATAAGAAGGAGGGGGCTCTCTCCCCCACTCTCCCGGTGGCACCGGAGTGCCGTTGGGGCTACGATCGTGATGGCGATCTACATCAACAATCTTCGTACCGTCAACACCAACTCTCTCCCTCTCTATGCAGCGGTGTAACATCCCTTCTCCCCGCTGTAATCTCTACTTAAACATGGTGCTCAACTTCATATATTATTTCCCAATGATCTATGGTTATCCTATGATGTTTGAGTAGATCCATTTTGTCATGTGGGTTAATTGTGATCTTGGTTGGTATGATTGTATATTTTATTTATGGTGATGTCCTACGGTGCCCTCTGTCTTGCGCAAACATGAGGAGCCCCCGCTGTAGGATGTTGCAATATGTCCATGGTTCGCTTATGGTGGGTTGCGAGAGTGACAGAAGTTTAAACCCGAGTAAGTGGGGTATGGCCTATGGGAGTAAAGAAGACTTGATACTTAATGCTATGGTTGGGTTTCACGACCTTAATGGTCTTTAGTAGTTGCGGATGCTTGCTAGAGTTCCAATCATAAGTGCATATGATCCAAGTAGAGAAAGTATGTTAGCTCATGCCTCTCCCTCATGTAAAATTGCAAGAATGATTACCGGTACTTTTTATCGATTACCTAGGGACAAATGACTTTCTTGTTGACAAAATCTATCCACTTTTATTACCTTGCAATTTATTCGTAGTTTTATTCTCGCAAAGTACTCGTAGTTTTATCCTTGCAAAATAGTTTCATACTCATTTCTGGTAAAGCAAACATCAAGTGTGCGTAGAGTTGTATCGGTGGTCGATAGAACTTGAGGGAATATTTGTTCTACCTTTATATCCTCATTGGGTTCGACACTCTTATTTATCGAAGAAGGCTACAAATGATCCCCTATACATGTGGGTTATCAAGACCTTTTCCTAGCGCCGTTGCCGGGGAGCAATAGTGTGGGGTGAATATTCTTGTGTGTGCTTGTTTGCTTTATCACTAAGTAGTTTTTATTATCTGGTCTAAGTTGTTCTCTATCTTTAGTTATGGATATGGAACACGAAACACCAAAAAAATTAGTTGTACTTGCTACTGATGGAGATGGGGAACCTCCTAAAACCCTCGACGCTCGTTATGTGAAAAATATTATGCACTACTTTGATAATCCTGAGAAAACCCCATTCAACTTGATAATGGGAGTATCGTTGGATCAATGTGAATACTTTAGGGATTATCGCTTGACTCAAAAAGTAAAACTGTTATGGGATCAAATTCATATGTGGCATTGGTATGCTCGAGGCTATGCTTAAGATATGATTATACTTGTTGCTCTAGGATGAACGCTCCACACCTTCCCTTTTCATGCAAATTTAATGAATATGAAACGTTGGCTTCTTATGCTAATGGTATATATGATTACTATGATGTGGAACAAATAGAAGAATTTGTTGCTTTTAAGGGTGCTTATGAAATTGAATCTTTGTTTGATAAGTTTGAAGATTTTGATGATTCAGTTTATAGACCTGAAAATTTTGCTATCCTTAAATATTGCTATGATAATTATAAATACAATTCTGATATTGATGAATTTATTGAGAAAATCTCCGCTGTCCAAGAAAAGACTAATATTTTACAGGAGACTATGGAAGAAGAAATTGATGATATTGTGAGCTCATTGGATGAAAAAGATGATGAGGAGAGCGAAGAACAAAAGGAGGAAGAGCGGATTAGCTACCCGTGCCCACCTTCTTATGAGAGTAACTCTTTAACTCATACATTGTTTAATGTCCCTTCGTTCTTACCGAAGGATGAATGCTATGATAATTGCTATGATCCCTTTACTTCTTTTGAAATATCCTTTTTGATGAACTTGATGCTTGCTATGCTTGTGGCCAAAATGCCAATATGAATTATGCTTATGGAGATGAACTTGCTATAGTTCCTTATGTTGAGAATGAAATTGTTACTATTGCACCCACACATGATAGTCCTGTTATCTTTTTAAATTCTCCAAACTACACTATATCTGAGAAGTTTGCACTTATTAAGGATTACATTGATGGGTTGCGTTTTACCATTGCACATGACAATTTTGATGAATATAATATGCATGTGCTTGCTGCTCCTACTTGCAATTATTATGAGTGAAGAACCATATCTCCACTTCTCTATGTTTCCAACATGAAAAAATCGCATGAAACTGCTTATACTATGTATTGGCCCTTGATGTGCATGAATTGTTCTTGTATGACATGCCGATGCATAGAAAGAGAGTTAGACTTTGTCATTGCATGATATATGTTTCTTTGTGCTCACTACTAAATGCCAAATCATTGTTAATTAAAATTGGCTTTGATATACCTTGGGATCCGGGTAGATCCATTACTTGAGCACTTTATGCCTAGCTTAATGGCTTTAAAGAAAGCGCTGCTAGGGAGACAACCCAGAAGTTTTAGAGAGTCATTTATTTCCGTTGAGTGCTTTTATAAAGTTTAAAAAACAAAAAAAATATAGAGGGGAACATAAAACTTTTCAACAAAAGAGAAGCGATTGGAAGTTATGCATTGGAGAAGTGAGGGTCGACCTTGAACACTTGTGTTCATGCTCATGGAAACAATGCAGAATTTTTCATGAAAGTTCCCGCAAAAATAATTATCCCCTTGTACAAATCCTTTCTATTGTAAAATTATTGTGCCAAGATTTGCCTTTAGGATGAGTAGATTGCTTGTTGGTATGTGCGGTGCAGAAACAAAAACTTTGGCTGTAGCGCGTGAATTTTCATTTTTGACTGGAACGTCAAACGTTTCTGAAACGTTTTGCACAGTCTTGCTATACAATTTTTTTTATTTTGTCCTATTTTTTTAGAATTTGTGGAGTACCAGAAGTATGGTTGATGTTCAGATTGCTACAGATTGTCATGTTTAAGACATATTCTGTTTTTGATGTATTGTTTTGCTTGTTTTGATGAAACTATCGATTTTATCGTTGGTATAAGCCATGGAAAAGTTATATTACAGTAGCTAAAATGCAAAAACAAAATATGAATTGGTTTGCAACATTACTTAGAGTAGTGAGTTGTTTATTATACTAACGGATCTTACCGAGCTTTCTGTTCAGTTTTGTGTGGATGAAGTGATCAAAGATCGAGGAGGTCTCGATATGAGGAGAAGGAGGAGAGGCAAGAGCTCAAGCTTGGGGATGCCCAGGAAGGCATCCCATCTTTCTTCAACAAGTATTAGTACGTTTTCGTTCTCGTTTTGTTCATGTGATATGTGTGAATCTTGGAGCATCTATTGTGTTTAGTTTTTACTTTTCTTTTATGCACCATGCTGGTATGAGATAGTCCATGGTTGATTTATAGAATGCTCATTTCACTTCACTTATATCTTTTGAGTATGGCCTTATAGAATGCTTCATGTGCTTCACTTATATCATTTGAAGTTTGGATTGCCTATTTCTCTTCACATAGAAAACTGTTATTTGAAGAATGCTCTTTTGCTTCACTTATATTTATTAGAGCTTGGTCTTTTGTAGAAAGAATTAAACTCTCATGCTTCAATTATATCTATTTAGAGAGTTAATGGGAATTGGTCAATTGCATGGTTAGTCATGAAATCCGACATAAAACTTATGGATCACTGAATATGATATGTTTGATTCCTTGAAATAGTTTTGCGATATAGAGATGATAATATGTGGGAGGTACTAGTAAATGGTTGTGGTTTGTAAGAATATTGGTGTTAAGGTTTGTGATTCCCTAAGCATGCGCGTATAGTCTCTCGTTATGCTATGAAGTTGGAGCATGATTTATTATTGATTGTCTTCCTTATGAGTGGCGATCGGGGACGAGCGATGGTCTTTTCCTACCAATCTATCCCCCTAGGGGAATGCGTAGTAGTACTTTGCTTCGAGGGAAAATAAACTTTTGCAATAAGTATATAAGTTCTTTATGACTAATGTGAGTCCATGGATTATACGCACTCTTACCTTTTTGCAATTTTCTAGCCTCTACGGTACCGTGCATTGCCCTTTCTCACCTTGAGAGTTGGTGCAAACTTCACCGGTGCATCCAAACCCCGTGATATCATACGCTCTATCACACATAATCCTTATTATATCTTCCTCAAAATAGCCATCGTACCTACATATTATGGCCTTTCCATAGCCATTCTGAGATATATTGCCATGCAACTTCCACCGCTTCTGTTTTGATGATTTGAGCATTCATTGTCATATTGCTTTGCATGATCATATAGCTGACATAGTATTTGTGGCTCAGCCACTGTTCATCATTTTTCATACATGTTACGCTAGATCATTGCACATCCCAGTATTGCCAGAGGCATTCATATAGAGTCATACTTTGTTATAGGTATCGAGTTGTAATTGTTATTTCTTTTGAGTTATATGTAAATAGAAGTGTGATGATCATCAATTTTCATTATTAGAGCATTGCCCCAGTGAGGAAAGGATGATGGAGACTATGATTCCCCCACAAGTCGGGATGAGACTCTGGACAATGAGAGAGAGAGAGAGAAAATATAAAAAAAGAAAAAAAAGAGAAATAAAAAAAAGAAAAAAAGAAATAAAGAGAGAAGGGGCATGCTAGTTCCACACTTGTGCTTCAAAGTAGCACCATGTTTTTCACATGGAGAGTCTCCTATGTTGTCACTTTCATATACTAGTGGGAATTTTTCATTATATGATTAGATGCACACCCACTTAGTTTCCATATTGAGCCTTCATACACTTATAGCTCCGAGTGCATTCGTTGCATGGCAATTCCTATTCCTCGCATTGATATCAATTGATGGGCATCTCCATAGTCCGTTGGTTAGCCGCATCGATGTGAGACTTTATTACTTTTTTGTCTTCTCTATATTTACCCCTATCATCATACTCTATTCCACCCATAGTGCTATATCCATGGCTTGCGCTCATGTATTGCGTGAGGTTGAAAAAGCTAAAGCGCGTAAAGAAGTGTGAACTCATACGTCTCCAACGTATCTATAAATTTTCATTGTTCCATGCTGTTATATTATCATTCCTGGATGTTTTACAATCATTTTATAGTCATTTTATATCATTTTTTGGTACTAACCTATTGACATAGTGCCAAGCGAGCGCCACTTGCTATTTTCTGCATGTTTTTTACATCGCAGGAATCAATATCAAACAGAGTCCAAAAGCAGCGAAACTTTTTGTGGATTTTTTGGACCAGAAGACATCCACTGGGCCAAAGAAGTACCGAAGAGGGAGCCTGAGGTGAGCACTAGACACCAGGGCGCGCTTGGAGGCCCAGGCGCACCCTGGTGGGTTGTGCCCACCTCGGTGGCCTCCCTAACCGTCTCTTTGCTCTATAAATACCCCAATATTCTAGAAACCCTAGGGGAGTCAACGAAAATCAATTCCTGCCAACGCAAGTTCCAGAACCACCGGATCCAATCTAGACACCATCACGGAGGGGTTCATCATGTCCATTGGTGCCTCTCTGATGATGTGTGAGTAGTTCTTTGTAGACCTACGGGTCTGTAGTTTGTAGCTAGATGGCTTCCTCTCTCTCTCTCTTTTGATTCTCAATACAATGGTCTCTTGGAGATCCATATGATGTAACTCTTTTTGCGGTGTGTTTGTTGGGATCCGATGAACTTTGAGTTTATGATCAGATCTATCTTTTTATCCATGAAAGTTATTTGAGTCTTCTTTGATCTGTTATATGCATTATTGCTTATAGCCTCGTATTTCTTCTTCGATATTTGGGTTTTGTTTGGCCAACTTGATCTATTTATCTTGCAATGGGAAGAGGTGCTTTGTGATGGGTTCGATCTTACGGTGCTTGATCCCAGTGACAGAAGGGGAACCGACACGTATGTATCATTGCCATTAAGGATGACAAGATGGGGTCTATTTCTACAAAAATAGATCTTGTCTACATCATGTCATCGTTCTTATTACATTACTCCATTTCTCCATGAACTTAATACACTAGATGCATGCTGGGTAGCGGTCAATGTGTGGAGTAATAGTAGTAGATACAGGCAGGAGTCGGTCTACTAATATTGGACTTGATGCCTATATAATGATCATTGCCTGGATATCGTCATGATTATTTGAATTTTTCTCAATTGCTCAATAGTAATTCGTTTACCCACCGTTTGCTATTTTTCTTGAGAGAAACCACTGGTGAAACCTACGGCCCCGGGTCTCTTCTTTATTATATTTGCCCTCGCGATCTATTTTTCTTTGCTTTTATTTTCAGATCTATTAAACCAAAAATACAAAAATACCTTGCTGCAATTTATTCTTATTTATTTTGTCTCGCGTTCCCTCGAGATATATTTATCCAATCTATCATATTTTTATCATGTCCATTTGCCAATTTCTGGTGCCGTTACCCGAAAGGGCACTACTAGGGAAAAGCTTATACATAGGATCTTACCAGCAGCGAGTTTTAAAATAAGGCGCTGCTGCAATGTAGCAATAGCGTGCTCCGGCAACAGTCACTGCTGAAATAGACGTAGCAGCAATGCGCCTCCTCTAAGACGCGCTATTGCTATAATTCCCACGACCCCGTCGCGAAGCTAGTTCTAGCAGCAACGCTTTTATTCGGACCGCGCTACTACTAGGTAGTTTAGTAGTAGCGCCTTTGTCTTTAGAGCACTACTGCTAAAACTAGCTATCTCCAACCCGGCCCCCGCACACTCACACTCACACTCACTCCTCCTCAACCCCCCCGCGCGCCGGTCCTCCCCCGCAAGCTGCAGTCGCCTACCCCTCTTCCCTCTGTGTCGCCGTCAACTCCTCCTCCTCGCTGGACTCGGTACCGCCCTCCTCCTCCGTCCTCCCTCGACTCGCCGCCGGCCGGCCCCTCCTCATTCCGCCTTCCTCCTCCGTCCTACTCTCTTCTCCCTCCTCGAGTCGCCCCTCCTTCTCCCTCCTCCCTGCTACATTTTGATTTAGTAGGCTAGTTCATATGCAACATTTTGATTTAGTTGATATGATTTAGTTGATTTAGTAGGCTAGTTAATTTAGAACATTTTGATTTAGTTGATTTAGAACATTTTGATTTAGTTGATTTAGTAGGCTAGTTGATTTAGTAGATTTAGTAGGCTAGTTTATTTAGAACATTTTGATTTAGTTGATTTAGTATGTTAGTGGATTTAGTAGGCTAGTTGATTTAGTTGATTTAGTATGCACCATTTTATTGTTATTTTTTCTGTACATGGATAGGTAGATGCTTTTGTTTTTTTGTAATAAGTTATTTTTTTGGCAAAATGTAGGTGCCAATTTAGTTAAATTTGCCACTTGTTTTTTTAATCAATTATCTTAGGCAATAGGGGGCCAAAATAGATGAAATGTCTTGGTAGGTGGTACCCTTATTTGGTACCCTTATAATTCTCCATAAAATTGCTTCTCACGGAAGAACCAAAAATATCACATGCTACTGTTTTTCTTTCCTGTGAAGTGGATCGTTAATCCTTTGCTCATATTGCTTTAGGGAAATGGCGCCGCCACCACCACCACTATGTCGACTGTGCAAGTCAAGGTGCGCCAGCAGCCTTGCAACTAGAAAGCTCTTCGACATCTACTTCCAGCCGAGTTTTCATCATGCGGTGGTAAGAAATTAGATGAAATGTAACAACTATTTTATTTTTAGTGTTGGCATTACTGCATTGTTTGCTTTTTTTACACAGATTGTCCCATGCAATGTGAGGTTGAAGTTCAACAAGCTGACAGGAGACATTGTGACATTTGAGGCTCCTGGGGGGGCATACACTATGGAGGTCGAGAAAGGACACAATATGTCGCAGATTGGAGGAGATGGATGGGCCCGTTTCCTCGCCCACATGCGTCTTACTGGTGGTGAGTTGATCAGCTTCTCCTTCAGAGCAGAAAGACCCAAGCTTGCTGTCATTTATCTCAACCTGGTGGAAGATGATGAAGATGACGAAGATGATGAAGATGATGAAGATAATGAGGACCCACTCGATGAAGATGATGAGAACCCACTTCATGAAGCCATTGTAGCTCAAATAATGAGGCTGAGCGAGGGGGAGGTCTACAACCTATGGGACATAATTCCGCCACGTGATGACTTTGTCGGGGTGCCATTCGTGACCCGCCTGACAAGTACCATGGTCGATCAGCATGAAATGGTATGTTATACTGACTGTAGTAATTTGATGATATATATATATATATGCTTTATTGTTATACTTACAAATGCAAATTATCCGATGATATGCTTAGTGAATCCGATGATATGCTTAGTGTAGAGTCCAATGATATGCTTTGTGGAATCTAGTTGGTGATATGCTTTAGTGTAGAGTCTGATCACATGCTTATTAGTGTAGAATCCAAGGAACTATTAATAGTGTACCATATATACTTATTAGTAGAATTAATGATTAATTAGTACAAATGCGTAGTACTATGTATTTTGATAGTGTAGAAATCTAGACTTAATAGAAATATATTTGCAAGAGTATGTGCGAAGCTATTTATTAATTGATATGTTTTTCTTATTCAGAAATTGCGAAAGAACCTATCTGTGAGTTGTGGTATCGAGCCTGATAAAGAAGGCTTAGCTGGAGTATGCCTTACCGCAAGGGGCTCCGTCACCACCTGTACTTACCGCATGGACACAGGCGGTCGCGCACACTTAAACTCGGTTGGGTGGAAGAGATTCCTCATTGGCAAGAATCTTCGTGTTGGACAGGCCATCCTAATTGCTATCAGGAACACCCACCACCCAGGCTTGAGGATGATGATCGTCGTCGATATCATCTAGAACTATATGTGTGTGTGTGTGGCTATATCATCTAGACCTACATATGATGATTGTCGTCGATATCATGTAGAACTACATATGATGATCGTCGTCGATATCATCTAGAACTACATATGATGATCGTCGTCGATATCACCTAGTACTGCTTGAGGATGCATGTTGAGTATATATGAAATTGTTATCTAGTACTCCCTCCGTTCCAAATTACTCGTCATGGTTTTAGTTCAAATTTGAACTGAAACCACGACGAGTAATTTGGAACCGAGGGAATACTACCTAGTACCTATAATGCTTTATGGCTTTATGAAATTGATATCTAGTAGTACC
The DNA here is from genome assembly GCF_018294505.1 of Triticum aestivum. Taxonomy (NCBI): domain Eukaryota; kingdom Viridiplantae; phylum Streptophyta; class Magnoliopsida; order Poales; family Poaceae; genus Triticum; species Triticum aestivum. Next base: position 140,688,699 of record NC_057794.1, on the reverse strand, counting down.
TAGTATCTCGAAATTGCAGTTTATTGAAGCTGAAACGGGGTGGTAATGGTGAAAGATATAGCAGTAGCGCGGGGCTAGGAAATCGCTGCAGCTAACTAATAGTAGCGCGTTCTGGAAAAGCGCTACTGATATAGTCAATAGAAGTAGCGCGAGTACAGACAACGCTACTACTAAGAGTTAGCTGTAGTGCCTTATTGGTAGCGCGGTCGCCCGCGCTGCTAATAGCCTCAAAACCCGTGCTACTACTAGGGTTTTCCCTAGTAGTGGGGATTGACAACCCCTTTAATACGTCGGGTTGTGAGTATTTGTTATCTATGTGCAGGTGTCGTTCATGTAGTGTTGCGTGGTTCTCCTACTGGTTCGATAACCTTGGTCTCATCACTGAGGGAAATACCTACCGTTGTTGTGCTGCATCATCCCTTCCTCTTTAGGGAAATACCAACGTAGTTCAAGCAGACATCAAAAGGAATTTCTGGCGTCGTTGCCGGGAAGACGTCACCAACATCTACCAGGTTCCTAATCACAAATCTCATCTCCTTGCAATTTACATTATTTGCCATTTGCCTCTCGTTTTCCTCTTCCCCACTTCACAAAAATTTGCCATTTTATTCGCCCTCTTTTTTTGTTCGTCATTTTCTTGCCGGATCTGTTTTTTGAGTGCAATCTTGTTGCGTAGTCACAATGATTCAAGAGAACACCAAGTTGTGTTATTTCTCCAATACCAATAACAATGATTTTATTGGCACTCCAATTGCTCCTCTCGCCACTAGTGCAGTGTCTTGTGATATTAATATCGCTTTGCTAAATCTTGTTATGAAAGATCAATTTTCCGGTACTCCTAATGAGAATGCTGCGTCCCATCTTAACACATTTGTGGAATTATGTGATATGCAAAATAAAAAAGATGTGGACAATGATATTGTGAAGATGTAATTATTTCCGTTTTCTTTGCGAGATCGTGCCACAATTTGGTTTTCTTCTTTGCCTCTCAATAGTATCGATTCTTGGGATAAGTGAAAGGATGCTTTTATTACTAAGTATTTTCCACACACAAAAATTATTTCCCTTAGAACCCAGTTCAAGAATTTCAAGCAACTTGAACATGAGCATGTTGCACAATCTTGGGACATGATGAAAAATATGCTAAGGAATTGCCCAACTGATGGGTTAAATCTTTGGATGATCATACAAAAAATTTATCCAGGGTTGAACTTTGTTTCTCGTAATCTTTTAGATTCCGCCGCGGGTGGTAATTTTATGGAAATTAATTTTGGTGAAGCCACCAAATTGCATGATAATATTATGGCAAATTATTCACAATGGCATACCGAAAGAGCTCCTACTAGTAAAAAAGTTAATTCGATTGAAGAAATTTCTTTTGAGTGAAAAAGTTGATGCTCTTATGAAATTGGTTGCTAATAAAAGTGCTCCTATTGATTTTAATGATGTGCCTTTGTCTACTTAGATTGAGCAAAATAGTGATGCCGTAGATGTGAATTTAACTTGCAAAACAATTTCAATAACAATGCTTATAGAGGTAATTTTAATCCTAGGCCTTTTCCTAGTAATTCCTCTAATAATTATGGTAATTCCTATGGTAATCCTTCTTATAATAATAATAGGAACACCTTTGATCTTGAGAATAATATTGAATAAATTATCAACACTCAAAAAGTTTTCGATGCTACAATTGAATAAAAGTTGAATAAGATTGATGATTTGTCTAGAAGTGTTGATAGAATTTCTCATGATGTAGAAAATCTCAAGATGAAATTTTTTGCGCCTAAAGTTGAGGAATCAATTAAAGCTCTTTATGTTTCTATGTATGAAAGTAAGAAAAGAACAACTATGCTTAGAGCTAGAAGAGAATATTTAGAAAAAGCTTTTTCTAGTGATTCCTTTCATAAAAGTAATGAATATCTTAAAATGATTGGTGTTTCTTCTATTGATTCCTTGTTTACTAAAATTAAAATTGATGATAAAGGGACTGGAGAAGAATCAACTTTAGCTAGAAGGCATCCCAATAATTCGGAGCATGAAAATCTTGTTGAGAAAATTGATAAAAGTGGGTTTGAATAGGTCAAAACTTTAACTAGTGATGTGCCCACTCTTTTGGATTACAAAGACTTTAATTATGATAGTTGATCTTTGATTGATTGTATTTCTTTGTTGCAATCCATGATAATGTTGGGGAACATAGTAATTCAAAAAATTCCTACGATCACGCAAGATCTAACTAGGAGATGCAGATCAACGAGAGGGGAGAGTGTGTCCACGTACCCTCGTAGACCGAAAGTGGAAGCGTTTAGTAACGCAGTTGATGTAGTCGAACATCTTCACGACCCAACCGATCCAAGTATCGAACGTACAACACCTTTGCGTTCAACACACGTTCAGCACGATGACGTCCCTCGAGCTCTAGATCCAGTTGAGGATGATGGAGAGTTCCGTCAGCACGACGGCGTGGTGACGGTGTTGATGATGTGATCCGCGCAGGGTTTCGCCTAAGCACTAAAACAATATGACCGAGGTGGCAAACTATGGAGGGGGCACTGCACACGGCTAAGACAATTAATCTTGTGTGTTCTAGGGTGCCCCCTGCCTCCGTATATAAAGGAGGAGAGGGGAGGCCGGCCGGCCCCTGTAGGGCGCACCAGGAGAGAGGAGTCCTACTAGGACTCCAAGTCCTAGTAGGATTCCACTTGGTGGAAGGGGGAAGAAGGAAGGGAGAGGAAGAGGGAAAGGGGGGCCGCGCCCCCTCCCCTAGTCCTATTCGGACTCCCCATGGGGGGGCACCACCTCCTCATGGCCTACCCTCTATCTCCCCAAAGGCCCATGATGGCCCATTACTTCCCCGGGGGGTTCCGGTAACCCCTCCCGCACTCCGTTTTTACCCGGTACCTCTCGGAACTCTTCCGGTGTCCGAATAACATCGTCCAATATATCATTCTTTATGTCTCGGCCATTTCGAGACTCCTCGTCATGTCCGTGATCTCATCTAGGACTCCGAACAAACTTCGGTCATCAAGAACACATAACTCATAATACAAATCGTCATCAAACGTTAAGCGTGCAGACCCTACGGGTTCGAGAACTATGTAGACATGACCGAGACACATCTTCGGTCAATAACCAATAGCGGAACCTGGATGCTCTTATTGGCTCCTACATATTCTATGAAGATCTTTATCTGTCAAACCGCATAACAACATATGTCATTCCCTTTGTCATCAGTATGTTACTTGCCTGAGATTCGATCGTTGGTATCTTCATACCTAGTTCAATCTCGTTACCGGCAAGTCTCTCTACTCATTCTGTAATGCACCATCCTGTAACTAACTCATTGGTCACATTGCTTGCAAGGCTTATAGTGATGTCCATTACCGAGAGGGCCCAGAGATACCTCTTCGATACATGGAGTGACAAATCCTAATCTTGATCTATGCCAACTCAACAAACACCATCGGAGACACCTATAGATCATCTTTATAATCACCCAATTATGTTGTGATGTTTGATAGCACACAAAGTGTTCCTTCGGTATTTGAGAGTTGCATAAACTCATAGTCAGAGGAACATGTATATGTCGGCGTTCTAGGAACGGGGGTGCCCAGACTTGCCTGCCTGCGGCCCACAGCATGGCTCTGCGAGCGGGCCCGAACGACCCATCTTCACCAACAAGCACTCAAGACCCTCGCGAGGGGCCAAGACTCGTGAGGCGGACGACACAAGACCTCCTCAGGAGCGGCCTCACAAGGCTGGCTCGCGAGGGGCGGAGAGTTCAAGGCAAGGCAAACCCCGCGAGGTTCTCATGACATGAGCCATGACGATCAAGATTAGGCGGGCGCCAGGCGGGTGCGAGCGCGCATAGTGTCCTTGTTTCCTCTTTGGTGATAAGGAAGCAAGCGCAGGCGCGGAGTACCGAGGTGTCAAGCAAAGGTTTCCATATCAGTGCAATGAGATGATGACCAGCAGGACGACAAGACAGAGATCACCATGGAGCCCAAGGCGGAGTCACCACCAGAGCCTTTGGCAGGCGAAGACTACTTTAATCAGGATAAGCTGTACTAGCTGTCCCCTTTCGAATTGGCCGTTGTTGGCTCCCTTACCGCTCAATATTTCGGGAGAGGACCAGGGCCTCTATAGATAGGACTAAGCCACCACATTAGAGGGGGCTGGACCTCATTCAGTTCATCCTCACACCCACCAAGCACAAGAACACCTCGCCTCAGGAGGCTGTTCTTCCCCTTGTACTGTTCATCCTCAGCCCAAGAGGCAATCCACCACACCACACTGGAGTAGGGTATTACACCACAACGGTGGCCCGAACCAGTATAAATCTTGTGTCATTTGTGTTGCGAGTTCCTCGAGTTAGCCCGTGAGATCTTAGCGAAGCTAGGACGTGGATCGGTAGGGGGAGATCTTCGCGTGCACCCCAGTGTTCGAACCTTGAGGGTTTTACGGAAACCCAAGATCCGACATTTGGCGCGCCAGGTAGGGGTGCGCCGAAGCTTCCCTTCTGTCTCTCTGCATCCCGTTGTCTCATCGTCTCCATGGCCGACGCTCGCCGGGCTCGCGCTCAACGCCGGGCTGCCCTTGCCGCCCGCATTGCTCAGACGGCTCCTGTCGGCGGGCCACCCCGTCGTTCTCCGTCGCCTGCCCCCAACGCCGCCACCGGCCCGACGGGGAACGAGCAGCAAGCATCCTCGCTGCACCCCTCAGTGCGGCGGGACGGCCGCACCGCCACTCCATCACTGACCCTGGCCGGTTCGTCATCCCACGCTCGTCGCGCTCCCATGGACGCGCAGGCCGCTCTATGCATGGCGCGCGAGCTCCTGTGTTACCGCCCCGTCGACAACCTCTATGAGGACTGGCTCGACCGCATCGCCGAGCTTGTCAGCGCTGCAGGGGGCTCCCCTGCGCTGTCCCTCTCGCTGCCTCGCCCTCCGCCGGTCGCGGGCGGCATGGCCCATGGAGCGCCTCCACCACCTCTGCCCCAAGACAGAGTCTTGGCGCCCAGGTGCGCGACACCACAGCGCGACCTGCCGCGTCCGGCGCCCGCGCAAGAAGAAAGAAGCTGCCAAGAAGTCCCTCAGCCACGAGAAAATGCCCCCGCGCTCCCTGCGCCACCACGGCAAGACCACGTGTTGCCTGCGGCTGCGGTGCGCGGACCCCATCAAGGACGAGTTCTCCACTAGCATAGAGTCCCGGTGACCACGGCAGGCTGCCGCGCCTTCACCCCTGAGCTGCGTAGCGTCGCTTGGCCGGGCAAGTTCAAGCCGGATCTGCCTCCTCGCTATGAAGACACCCCGACCCCGCGGAGTTCCTGCAGATCTACGAGCTGAGCATTGAGGCGGCCAACGGCGACAAGAAAGTCATGGTGAACTAGTTCCCCATGGCTCTCAAGGATGGTGCCCGCTCCTGGCTCCTGAACCTGCCTCCAGGCTCGATCTCCTCCTCAAATGAGATGCGCGACCATTTCGTTGCTAACTTCCAGGGCACCCGCGACCGCCCACCAGCTACGGGTGACCTACGCCGCATCAAGCAACCACCAGGAGAGACCCTCCAGAAGTACATCCAGCGCTTCAACAATGTTCGCCTCAAGATCCCTAAGGTGACGGATGAGGCTGTCATCTCTGCGTTCTTCGATGGCGTCCGCGACATCAAGATGAAGGAGGAGCTCGCCATCCATGAGGAGCTGTGCACGTCTCTAGAGTTGTTCAACCTGGCGACCAAGTGTGCAAGAGCCGAGGAGGGGCGCCTCTCCCTCCACGAGCTCCCGGCTGCGGACCCGGAGGAGAAGAAAGCCAAGGCCAAAGACGTGAAGCGCAAGGGAGCAGCCGTGCTTGCGGCAGAGCCGGACACAAAGCGCGACAGGGACTAGCCCGAGTCACCCTAGAGCAGCCGACCGTTCTGCGCCTTCCATAACCTGCATAGCCACAACACCAGCGACTGTCAAGAGCTCAGAGCCATTCGAGAAGGACACTTCGGTCGACGCCCCAAGCACAATGACCGGGGCTATGGCCGAGGAGGAGGACGTGGTGGTGGACGCTGGGATGACCGCGGCTCGCGCCAGGAGTGGCGTGACCGGCCTCGTGAGGACCACTAGCAGGACCAGCCTCGCGAAGGTGCCTGGAGGGATCAGCCTTGCGAGGACCGTCCTCAAGGCAATGCTGGGCTTCCTCCACTACCGCCACCAAGAAGGAACGACGACCATAACCAAGACGAGGGGGCTGGGGGCTTCCAGGAGCCGCATGCTATCGCCTGCATCTTGGGCGGAGCTCAAGCCCCCGCCTCACAGTGTATCTTCAAGCAGTTTGCTCACAAGGTGAATGCAGTCCTTCCCAAGATCGAGGCTACACGCCCACTCAGGTGGTCCAAGTGCGCCATTACCTTCAGCTCAGCAGATCAACTCAAGTGCGCAGCTACCGCTGGCGCCCTCCCGATGCTTTGTTCACCAGTCATTAGCAACATGCATGTTACCAAGACTCTCATTGATTGCGGCGCAGGGCTCAACGTCCTGTCCATTGACACGTTCGACAACCTCCAAGTGTCGTATGATCAGCTTCAGCCCACCAAGCCTTTCTCAGGAGTGACCGACGGCTCCACCACCCCGATGGGGCAGGTCCGCCTCCCCGTCACCTTCAGACAACACGGCAACTACCACACCGAGCTCATCGACTTCGACGATGCCCACATCCGTCTGCCATACAATGCCATCCTCGGGTATCCGGCACTGGCCGAGTTCATGGCCGTGACGCACCACGGCTACAATGTCCTCAAGATGCCAGGAGGCGGTGAGATCATCACAGTCCCCTGCGAAGAAAGAGATGTGGTGTGCTCCCTCGAGCGCGCCTTCCAAGCAGCGTCAATCTAAGACCCCGACAACAATGCAGCTCAGAACCCTCCTGAGGTCGTCCCCAAGAAGAAGCAGCTACTCCATGTCGGACCTCAGGAGGGCAGCGCCGCAAGTGGCACCTCGTCAGGATTAGTGCCCACACCTGGGGCGCCTCCCTCTATCGCATAGGAAGGCGCGCCGGGCGCCCTCCTCGGGCAAGGCTCGGGGGCTCTCTTCTAGAGGGCCTCAGACCTTGCCAACGTCACGAGGGAGGCACTCGGGTACCACTTGGAGGTGTGTTTCGCGGCACGTCTCCCTCAGGAGGACACTGGGCAAGGAGCGCTCGGCGCTCAGGAGTTCATCACCAAGGTATCTCAGGAGCTTCAGGAAGCAAGAGCACTACGCGGAGACCGCCGCCCACCTGGCGTTGCTTCCCACCTAGGAGAGGGTGGTGAGCTGCGCGTCTGCATCGACATACTAGGGCTCAACCGAGCCAAATCTCAGGAGCGCTTCTGGCCTTCGCGTGTTGGGCGCTGCGAAGGTCCACCTCACAGCTACATTCGTATGTTGTTTGGCCTGCCGAGCGTGGCTGCTGTCTTCTAGCACAACCTGCGGAGCGTCATGGTGGGTCAGGAGGCCACGCACCACGCAGTCCTGGCGGAGATGGCGACATTCCTCAAGGAACCGCCTGGACCCACAGGGCCTCCCGAGGCTCAGGGCCTCCCGAGGCTTAGGGCCTCGGTGGCTCGTGAGGGGCAACCCCTTCGCCGCGTACCTTCAGCTGCCTGAACACCCCTTCATCAACGGAACCAGGTGACATTTTCAAGTTCATTTAGCTGGGAGCGCCCAGGGGGCTGCATAATTCCCAGGCCACGTGGGTCCATCCATGTGGCATGTATCCCTTCTTTTTTATGTCTTTAGCTTACCTTGCTGGGGGCACTCCTCGGGCTGCATCATCCCCAAGCCACTCGGGCCAGACCCAGTGGCGCGTATCGTTCATGCATTTACCTGAGCTAGTTTGCTTTCCATGCTTAATCTACCTATGACCATCACCTGCTAGATTCTCACCCGCCACAGGGGCTACTCACACTGGCACAATGCTTGTGCTCGGGTCCGTCCCTGCAACATCGACAAACCTGAGAGGTCGAGCACTGGCTCGCGGCATGCCCCGCGCATGTCACCTCACCCGACCCTTAGTGCCTTCATCTCCTCGCGGAGCGACCAGCGGTGGACCGGCAACCATAATGGCAAACTATGTCTCTCCTTGTGCTGGCTTGCAGGAATCTCCTGAAGGCGACGGCAGGCGGGACAGCGAGCTCCCTCTTCTCCCATGCAATCCGCTTGCGCGTTAAAAGGGGGGTACTGAGCATTGCGACTTAGGACCTCGTACTGGCTCTCCATCCCTCACCCCCTGGCCTTGACCATGGCACACGACCTGGCATACCAGCGGCGGCTGAGCTCGCTCGAGGGCCAGGATCTGAGGACGCAGAGCACGAAGGAGAGCGTGGAGAAGGGGGGAGGCTCGCATGGGCCTGGCTTAGCTATGCTTCGGGCGCCTATGCATGAATCTGGCGCATCATGAGGAATCAACTCCGGACCGTCAAGATAAGTCTTGAGCCCGAGTTGGCTAAACCGCTAAGGACTAAGATCCATACTAACTGCAACCCTGCTGTAGCAACGTCACCCCCCTTTCCTACCTCTCGACGGCTGCTTGAGCGCTAAAGGGGACCTCCTGAGCATCGCGCCTCAGGAACTCTTACTGGACCTCAGGCCGCTCACCTCCTGGCCTTGACCACGGCACGCGACTTGGTATACCAGCGACGGCTGCAGCGCCTGGGGACCGAGACCTGTCAGCGTAGAGTGCCAAGTCGTCGCGAGGTCGGAAAGGGAGACCGAGCTGAAGTAGGACTTGCGCTCGCGCAAGTTCATAATAAGGACAACATTTACAAGAGGCATTACAAAACCTTTACACACCCCACGGGGCATTTCTTGATTCCTTCCAAGGACTTGTCAAGTCGGACAGTTGCCGAGGCAGCATGGGGAAGCGGAGACGCCCACGTACAATCAACCGCCATGTGTCGACCAAGGCCGCAGGCTATTGGGGCCCGCGACGCTCCGCACTTGCCCCTTGGCTTCGCCTGGATGCTAAGCCCGAGCGCGCCTTGGGCCTGGGGGCTACTGTCGGTGTTCTGGGAACGGGCGTCCCCAGACTTGCCTGCCTGCGGCCCACGGCGTGGCTCTACGAGCGGGCCCGAACGGCCCATCTTCACCAACAAGCACTCAAGACCCTCGCTAGGCGAACGACACAAGACCTCCTCAAGAGCGGCCTCACCAGGCTGGCTCGTGAGGGGTGGAGACTTCAAGGCAAGGCAAACCTCGCGAGGTTCCAATTACGTGAGCCTTGACGATCAAGATCAGGCGGGCGCCAGTGCGCACAATGTCCTTGTTTCCTCTTTGGTGCTAAGGAAGCAAGCGCAGGCACGGAGTACCGAGGCGTCAAGCAAAGGTTTCCATATCAGTGCAACGAGACCATGACCAGCAGGATGGCAAGATAGAGGTCACCATGGAGCTCAAGGCGGCGTCACCACCATTCAGGATAAGCTGTACTAGCCGTCCCCTTTCGAATTGGCCGTTGTTGGCTCCCTTCCCGCTCAATATTTGGGGAGAGGACCAGGGCCTCTATAAATAGGACTAAGCCACTACATTAGAGGGGCCTGGAACTCATTCAGTTCATCCCCACACCCACCAAGCACAAGAACACCTCGCCTCAGGAGGCTGTTCTTCCCCTTGTTCTGTTCATCCTTAGCCCAAGAGGCAATCCACCACACCACACTAGACTAGGGTATTACACCACAACGATGGCCCGAACCAGTATAAATCTGGCGTCCTTTGTGTTGCGAGTTCGTCGAGTTAGCCCGTGAGAACTTAGCGAAGCTAGGACGTGGATCGGTAGGGGGAGATCTTCACACGCACCCTGGTGTTCGAACCTTGAGGATTTTGCCGGAACCCGAGATCCGACAGTATATGTCATGAAGAAAGCAATAGCAATAAAACTAAACGATCATTATGCTAAGCTAACGAATGGGTCTTATCCATCACATCATTCTCCCAATGATTTGATCCCGTTCATCAAATGACAACACATGTCTATGGTTAGGAAACTTAACCATCTTTGATTAACGAGCTAGTCAAGTAGAGGCATACTAGGGACACTTTGTTTTGTCTATGTATCCACACATGTATCAAGTTTCTAGTTAATACAATTCTAGCATGAATAATAAACATTTATCATGATATAAGGAAATATAAATAAATTTTTTGTTATCGCCTCTAGGGCATATTTCCTTCAGTCTCCCACTTGCACTAGAGTCAATAATCTAGTTCACATCATCATGTGATTTAACACCAATAGTTCACATCTTTATATGATTAGTTCACATCGCCATGTGACTAATACCCAAAAGGTTTTACTAGAGTCAATAATCTAGTTCACATTGCTATGTGATTAGCACCCAAAGAGTACTAAGGTGTGATCATGTTTTGCTTGTGACAGAAGATTAGTCAATGGGTCTATCACATTCAGAGCCATATGTATTTTGCAAATTTTCTATGTCTACAATGCTCTACATGGAGCTACTCTAGCTAATTGCTCCCACTTTCAATATGTATCCATATTGAGACTCAAACTCATCTGGATCAGTGTAAAGGCTTGCATCGACGTAACTCTTTACGACAAACTCTTTATCACCTCCATAACCGAGAAATATCTCCTTATAGTCTTCTAAGGATAATTTTGACCGCGGTCCAGTGATCCACTCCTGGATCAATATCGTACCCCTTGCCAAACTCATGGCAAGGTACACAATAGGTTTGGTACACAACATAGCATACTTTATATAAACTATGGCTGAGGCATAGGGAATGACTTCCATTCTCTTTCTATTTTTTGCCATGGTCATGTTTTGAGTCTTACTCAACTTTAGACCTTGCAATATAGACAAGAACTCCTTCTTTGACTGTTCCATTTTGAACTACTTCCAAATCTTGTCAAGGTATGTAATCGTTGAAAAATCTTTATCAAGCGTCTTGATCTATCTCTGTAGATCTTGATGCTCAATATGTAAGCAGCTTCACCGAGGTCTTTCTTTGAAAAACTCCTTTCAAACACTCCTTTATGCTTTCCAGAAAATTCTACATCATTTCCGATCAACAATATGTCATTCACATATACTTATCAAAAAGGCTATAGTGCTCCCACTCACTTCATTGTAAATACATGCTTCACCGCAAGTCTATATAAAACTATGTGCTTTGATCAACTCATCAAAGTGTATATTCCAACTCCGAGATGCTTGCACCAGTCCATAGATGGATCACTGGAGCTTGCACATTTTGTTAGCACCTTTAGGATTGACAAAACCTTCTGGTTGTATCATATACAACTCTTCTTTAATAAATCCATTAAGGAATGCAGTTTTGACATCCATTTGTCAGATTTCATAAAATGTGGCAATTTCTAACATGATTCAGACAGACTTTAAGCATCGATAGGAGTGAGAAAATCTCATCATAGTCAACACCTTGAACTTGTCGAAAACCTTTCGCAACAATTCGAGCTTTGTAGATAGTAACATTACCGTCAGCGTCAGTCTTCTTCTTGAAGATCCATTTATTTTCTATGGCTTGCCGATGATCAGGCAAGTCAACAAAAGTCCACACTTTGTTCCCATACATGGATCCCATCTCAGATTTCATGGCCTCAAGTGATTTCGCAGAATCTGGGCTCATCATCGCTTCCTCATAGTTCGTAGGTTCATCATGGTCAAGTAACATGACCTCCAGAACAGGATTACCATACCACTCTGGTGTGGATCGTACTCTAGTTGACCTACGATCTGAAGTTTCATGATCAACATAATTAGCTTCCTCACTAATCACTAATTGGTGTAGGAATCACTGGAACTAGTTTCTGTGATGAACTACTTTCCAATTCAGGAGAAGGTACAATTACCTCATTAAGTTCTACTTTCCTCCCACTCACTTCTTTCGAGAGAAACTCTTTCTCTAGAAAGGATCCATTCTTAGCAATGAATATCTTGCCTTCGGATCTGTGATAGAAGGAGTACCCAACACTCTCCTTTGTATATCCTATGAAGACACATTTCTCTGATTTGGGTTCGAGCTTATCAGGTTGAAGCTTTTTCACATAAGCATCACAACCCCAAACTTTAAGAAACGACAACTTAGGTTTCTTGCCAAACCATAGTTCATATGGTGTCCTCTCAACAGCTTTAGATGGTGCCCTATTTAACGTGAATGCACCTGTCTCTAATGCATAACCCCAAGACAATAGTGGTAAATCGGTAAGAGACATCATAGATCGCACCATATCCAACATAGTACGATTACAATGTTTGCACACACCATTACACTATGGTGTTCCAGGTGGCATGAGTTGTGAAACTATTCCACATTGTTTCAAATGAAGGCCAAAGTCATAAATCAAATATTTGCCTCTGCGATCAGATCGCAGAAACTTTATTCTTGTTACGATGATTCTCCACTTCACTCTAAAATTCTTTGAACTTTTCAAATGTTTTATACTTGTCTTTCATTAAGTATATATACCCATATCTGCTCAAATCATCTATGAAGGTCAGAAAATAATGATACTCGCCACGAGCCTCAACACTCATTAGACCGCATACATCGGTATGTATTATTTCCAATAATTCAGCGGCTCGCTCCATTATTTCGGAAAATGGAGTTTTAGTCATCTTGCCCATGAGGCATGGTTCGCAAGTATCAAATGATTCATAATCAAGTGATTCCAAAAGCCCATCTGCATGTAGTTTCTTCATGCTTTGACACCAATATGATCAAAACAGCAGTGCCACAAATATGTTGCACTATCATTATCAACTTTGCATCTTTTGGCATCAATATTATGAATATGTGTATCACTATGACCGAGGTTCAATAAACCATTTACATTAGGTGTATGACCATAGAAGGTTTTATCATGTAAACAGAACAACAATTATTCTCTGACTTAAATGAATAACCGTATCACAATAAACATGATCCAATCATATTCATGCTCAACGCAAACACCAAATAACATTTATTTAGGTTCAACACTAATCCCGAAGATAGAGGGAGTGTGCGATGGTGATCTTATCAACCTTGGAATCAGTTCCAACACACATCGTCACCTCGCCCTTAACTAGTCCATGTTCATTTTCCAACTCCTGTGTCGAGTTACTAATCTTAGCAACTGAACCAGTATCAAATACCCTAGGGTTACTATGAACACTAGTAAAGTACACATCAATAACATGTATATCAAATATACTTGTCACTTTGCCATCCTTCTTATCCGCCAAATACTTGGGGTAGTTCCGCTTCCAGCGACCATTCCCTTTGCAGTAGAAGCACTCAATTTCAGGCTTAGGTCTACTTGGGCTTCTTCACGGGAGTGGCAACTTGCTTGTCATTCTTCTTGAAGTTCCCTTTCTTTTCCTTTGCCCCTTTTATTGAAACTAGTGGTCTTGTCAACCATCAACACTTGATGCTCTTTCTTGATTTCTACCTTCGCCGATTTTAGCATCGCGAAGATCTCAGGAATGGTTTTCGTCATCCCTTGCATATTATAGTTCATCACGAAGTTCTAGTAACTTGGTTATAGTGACTAGAGAACTCTATCAATCACTATCTTATCCGGAAGATTAACTCCCACTTGATTCAAGCGATCGTAGCACTCAGACATTCTGGGCACATGCTCACTGGTTGAGCTATTCTCCTCCATCTTGTAGGCAAAGTACTTGTGAGAGGTCTCATACCTCTCGACTCGGGCATGAGTCTGAAATACCAATTTCAGCTCTTGGAACATCTTATATGCTCTGTGTCATTCAAAACATTTTTGAAGTCCCGGTTCTAAGCCGTAAAGCATGGCGCACTAAACTATCAAGTAGTCATCATACCGAGCTTGCCAAATGTTCATAACGTCTGCATCTGCTCCTGCAATAGGTCCGTCACCTAGCGGTGCATCAAGGACATAATTCTTCTATGCAGCAATGAGGATAATCCTCAGATCACGGATCCAGTCCGCATCATTGCTACTATCATCTTTCAACTCATTTTTCTCTAGGAACATATGAAAAATAAACGGGGAGCTATAACGTGAGCTATTGATCTACAACATAATTTGCAAATACTATCAGGACTAAGTTCATGATAAATTAAAGTTCAATTAATCATATTACTTAAGAACTCCCACTTAGATAGACATCCCTCTAGTCATCTAAATGATCACGTGATCCATATCAACTAAACCATGTTTGATCATCACGTGAGATGGAGTAGTTTTCAATGGTGAACATCTCTATGTTGATCATATCTACTATATGATTCACGTTCGACCTTTCGGTCTTAGTGTTCCGAGGCCATATCTGCATATTCTAGGCTCGTCAACTTTAACCCGAGTATTCTGCGTGTGCAAAACTGGCTTGCACCCGTTGTATGTGAACGTAGAGCTTATCACACCTGATCATCACGTGGTGTCTTGGCACGACGAACTGTAGCAACGGTGCATACTCAGGGAGAACACTTGTACCTTGAAATTTAGTGAGGGATCATCTTATAATGCTACCATCGTACTAAGCAAAATAAGATGCATAAAATATAAACATCACATGCAATCAAAATATGTGACATGATATGGCCATCATCATCTTGTTCCTTTGACCTTCATCTCCAAAGCACTGTCACGATCTCCATCGTCACCGGCTTGACACCTTGATCTCCATCGTAGCATCGTTGTCATCTCGCCAACTATTGCTTCTACGACTATCGCTACCGCTTAGTGATAAAGTAAAACAATTACATGGTGATTGCATTTCATACAATAAAGCGACAACCATAAGGCTCCTGCCAGTTGCCGATAACTTCTACAAAACATGATCATCTCATACAAGAATTTATATCTCATCACATTTTGACCATATCACATCACAACATGCCCCGCAAAAACAAGTTAGACGTCCTCTACTTTGTTGTTGCAAGTTTTACGTGGCTGCTACGGGCTTCTAGCAAGAACCATTCTTACCTAAGCATCAAAACCACAATGATTTTTCATCAAGTGTGCTATTTTAACCTTCAACAAGGACCGACCATAGTCAAACTCGATTCAACTAAAGTTGGAGAAACAGACACCCGCCAGCCACCTGTGTGCGAAGCACGTCGGTAGAACTAGTCTCATGAACGTGGTCATGTAATGTCGGTCCGGGCCGCTTCATCTAACAATACCGCCGAATAAAAGTAAGACATTGGTGGTAAGCAGTATGACTATTATCGCCCATAACTCTTTGTGTTCTACTCGTGCATATAACATCTACGCATAGACCTAGCTCGGATGCCACTGCTGGGGAACGTAGTAATTCAAAAAAATTCCTACGATCATGCAAGATCTAACTAGGAGATGCATAGCAACAAGAGGGGAGAGTGTGTCCACGTACCCTCGTAGACCGAAAGCGGAAGCGTTTAGTAACACGGTTGGTAGGCAAACGTCTTCACGATCCAACTGATCCAAGTACCGAACATACAACACCTCCATGTTCAACACACATTCAGCATGATGACGTCCCTCGAGCTCTTGATCTTGTTGAGGATGAGGGAGAGTTCCGTCAGCACGACGGCGTGCTGACGGTGTTGATGATGTGATCCGCACAGGGCTTCGCCTAAGCACTACGACAATATGACCGAGGTGGCCAACTATGGAGGGAGACACCGCACACGGCTAAGACAATTGATCTTGTGTGTTCTAGGGTGCCCCTGCCTTTGTATATAAAGGAGGAGAGGGGGAGGCCGGCCGGCCCATGTAGGGCACGCCAGGAGAGAGGAGTCCTACTAGGACTCCAAGTCCTTGTAGGATTCCACTTGGTGGAAGGGGGAAGAAGGAAGGGAGGGGGAGAGGGAAAGGGGGGCCGCGCCCCCTCCCCTAGTCTTATTCGGACTCCCCATGGGGGGTGCCACCTCCTCATGGCATTCCCTCTCTCTCCCCTAAGGACCATGATGGCCCATTACTTCCCCGGGGGGTTTCCGGTAACCCCTCCGGCACTCTGATTTTACCCGGTGCCTCTCGGAACTCTTCCGGTGTCTGAATAACATTGTCCAATATATCATTCTTTATGTCTCAACCATTTCAAGAGTCCTCGTCATGTCCGTGATCTCATCCGGGAATCCGAACAAACTTCGATCATCAAAAACACATAACTCATAATACAAATCATCATCAAACATTAAGCGTGCGGACCCTACGGGTTCGAGAACTATGTAGACATGACCGATACACATCTCCGGTCAATAACTAATAGCAGAACCTAGATGCTCATATTGGCTCCTACATATTCTACGAAGATCTTTATCAGTCAAACCGCATAACAACATACGTCATTCCCTTTGTCATCAGTATGTTACTTGCCTGAGATTCGATTGTCGGATCTTCATACCTAGTTCAATCTTGTTACCGGCAAGTCTCTTTACTCGTTCCGTAATGCATCATCCTGTAACTAACTCATTGGTCACATTGGTTGGAAGCCTTATAGTGATATGCATTACCGAGAGGGCCCAGAGATACCTCTCCAATACATGGAGTGACAAATCTTAATCTTGATCTATGCCAACTCAACAAACACCATCGGAGACACCTGTAGAGAATCTTTATAATTACCCAAGTATGTTGTGATGTTTGATAGCACACAGAGTGTTCCTCCGGTATTCAGGAGTTGCATAATCTCATAGTTAGAGGAACATGTATAAGTCATGAAGAAAGCAATAGCAATAAAACTAAACGATCATCATGCTAACCTAACGGATGGGTCTTGTCCATCACATCATTCTCCTAATGATGTGATCCTGTTCATCAAATGACAACACATGTCTATGGTCAGGAAACTTAACCATCTTTGATTAACGAGCTAGTCAAGTAGAGGCATATTAGGGACACTTTGTTTTGTCTATGTATCCTCACATGTATCAAG
Organism: Triticum aestivum; assembly: GCF_018294505.1. NCBI lineage: Eukaryota > Viridiplantae > Streptophyta > Magnoliopsida > Poales > Poaceae > Triticum > Triticum aestivum. The sequence goes on along the minus strand of NC_057794.1, from coordinate 140,671,821 downwards.
TTTCCGATTAATACAATTCTAGCATGAATAATAAAAATTTATCGTGATATAAGGAAATATGAATAACAATTTTATTATTGCCTCTAGGGCATATTTCCTTCAGATAAATCCCCCCGTGCTTATGAACAAAATAAAGCTTTTACTAAACATATTGTTGATGCTTTGATGGAAGCTTTGGAAGAAAAATTGGAATTAGAAGTTAAAATTCCTAGAAAATTACATGATGAGTGGGAACCTACTATCAAAGTCAAGACTAAAAATTATGAGTGTTTTGCTTTATGTGATTTGGGTGCTAGTGTTTCTACAATTACGAAATCTTTATGCGATGTGCTTGGTCTTACCGATATTGAAGAGTGTTCTCTAAATTTGCATTTGGCGTATTCTACTACAAAAAACCCATGGGAAGAATTAATGATGTTTTTATTCTTACAAATAGGAATTATGTGCCCATACATTTCATTGTTCTTGTTATTGATTGCAATCCGTCTTGTTCAATTATTCTTGGTAGAACGTTTTTATGTACTATTGGTGCCGTGATTGATATGAAAGAAGGCAATATTAAATTTCAATTTCCACTAAGGAAGGGTATGGAACACTTCCCTAGAACAAGAATTAGGCCACCATATGAATCAATCATGAGGGCATCATATGGATCTAGAAACAAAGATGACAACACTTAGATCCTTGCATTATGCCTAGCTAGGGGCGTAAAACGATGGCGCTTGTTGGGAGGCAACCCAATGAATAAAATTTATTTTTGTCTTTCGCTTTCTGTTCTTGAGTGTTTGCACAATTATGCTACTGTTATTATTGTGTTTTTTTGTATTTTTATTAGTGTTTGTGCCAAGCAAAGCCTTTAGGATACTTTGATTTGCTGAAAAACAAAAACTTATGTGCTAACGAAAATAATTCTCATTTTTAACAAGAGCGTGGTAAAATACCAATTATTTTTGCACAAGATTAATATCCAAATTCCTCATGTTGTCCTATTTTTACGGAAATTTTGGAGTTGCAGAAGTATTCGAAATATCCAGATTGCTACAAACTGTTGTATTTTTCACATATTCTGTTTTCTTTGCGTTGTGTGCTTGTTTTGATGATTCTATGGTTTTGTTTGAAGAGTTTTTGCCATAGAAAAGTTGGAATACAGTAGATATAATGCAAGAATAAAATATGAATGGGTTGCAACAGTAATTATAGTCGTGATTTGTTTTCTTATACTAACGTATCTCATGAAGGTTATGTCGAGTTTTGTGTGATTGAAGTTTTCAAGTTTTGGGTCATGTTATGATGGATGAAGGAATAAGGAGTAAGAAGAGCCTAAGCTGGGGTATTCCCATGGCATCCCAAGTTATTATCCATAGAGAACCAAGCAACTAAGCTTGGGGATGCCTGTGTGGCATCCCCTCTTTCTTCTAACGACCATCGGTATTTTACTCGAAGCTATATTTTTATTCCTCACATACTATGAGTTTTGCTTGGAGTGTCTTGTATGATATGAGTCTTTGCTTGTTTTGCTTTTTGTTTTAAGTCTTGAATCATTGCTAGACACACCTATTTGAGAGAGCCAAAATTATGCCATCACTTGTTAGAATTGCTCTCTATGCTTCACTTAAATGTTTATTAGCTATTGAATTGCTCTAGTGCTTCACTTATATCTTTTTGAGCACGGTGTGCTTTAGTATTTTTGAAGAAATGCTCTCTTGATTCACTTAGATTTATTTGAGAGTTAGTAAAATTTCTAAGAAATTCTCTCTTGCTTCACTTAAATTAATTTGAGAGAAAGAAATATAATGCTCATGATCTTCACTAATATTTGTTTGAGCTTTTCAAAAGCAACACATGAAAATTAGTTCCGAAGAGATAGATATCCAAGGAGGATATAATAAAACCTTTCATGAAGATCATTGTACAAAATAAACTTGATTCCTTGTAATAGTTTTGAGATATGATGATGTGATATGTGAGTCATGTTGATGAGTAATTATGCTTTAGTAAGAATATTGGTGTTAAGGTTTGTGATTCCCTATGCAAGCACGAAAGTCAATAGTTATGCAAATAAATAACATCCTACTTGTGGTGCATTATTCGGTGTTAGTTATGCTTAATGCTCGCTTATAAGATTTTTCGTTTCTTGGTTGGTCGCTTCTCAATCTTTTGTTGGCCTTCATTTTGCACTAAGTATGATCACTACTTGTGCATCCAAAATCCTTTAAACCAGTTTGGCCACATGAGTCCACCATACCTACCTATATGCGGTATTTCCATGCTGTTCTAAGCAAATAACTATGTACCATCTCTAATTTTCAAAATAAATTTCTCTTTTGTATGCTCGTACCACTCTTGAAATGGTAGGGGGTGGCTAATATATTTCCATGCCTGATATGTTATTCTCACGATGAGTGTTTATTCACTTGTCATTGCACGAGAGTAAGGCGAAGGTATTAGGGATGCCCAGTCCCGGAATGAAAAATGAATTTACTTTATGTTGTCAAATAATAAATTCCTTTGGAAGTGTTGGTATGGAAGGCACCCGTGGATACGGCTAGCCATGGAAAGTGAAAGTATGGTTGAAAAAGGAAAAAAACTTTAATTTATGTTTGGGAACCGCCTATGATATATCTAGCAAAGTATTGGGAACTACTCGATCATTCTCGTTGACAGGAAAAGCATGCCTCCCAAAATGTTTTTATCTCTATCTTTTTCGCTTGAGCTCTAGCACCTCTACAAATTACTACTTACCTCTAGGAAGGGCCTTTCTTTTACTTTATGCAATTTTTATTTTAAATTTGAGTCTCCATCTTCTCTTATAAAGAACCAACTAAGGGGCACTATGATCATACTTGAGCATTGTGTGTAGCTAATATGCGAGTGTGTTTCATGAATGGATCAATGATTGAGCATAATGGTCTAGGGATAACTTATTTTAGCGTTGATATTTTGAAAGACATGGTTTCTTATTGATATCACTACAAAAAATACACTTCTTTGATGATACGTGTTTGTCACAGTAGGCCCATTAACATGCCACTGTTCTTTTGAGACCATTCTAAGACAGGTTTGTATTTCAGCCTGTTAAATGCTTGTTTACCAGTTCGGCCCGATAATAGTTTTGGCCTGTTAGCGGCCCGTGGTGCATCTAGGATGTTATCGCCTGGTTTAACTTTAGGCCATTTAACGGCCCATGCAGAAACTAGGATATTTCTTGTCCGAAGTAACTTTAGGCCTCTTAACGGCCCGTGGTCTTCATGGATAAATTTCAGCCCAACTGGCCTATCGGCGTGTTAATGGCCCGTGTAACAGTTAGGCCTAATTACAGCTCGGTTGAATCCCACCTGCTTACAGCCCATATGATAATGGCCCGTGACACTTTTGGGCCTATGGCCCACGTGGATACGGGCCTGCTCAAAGCCCATAATTTTATTGGGCCAAATAGGCCCATGGTATATTTTGGCCTGTTAACTGCTCGTCCTATTTGGGCCAAACATGGGCCTTAGGAAGTTTCGGCCTATATTGGCCCGTGAATTTTTTAGCTCAATGATAGCCCAATCTAGGTTTTAGCCTATTAAAAGCCCATGATATTCTCTGGCCCAGCTGGCCAGAACTTTACTCGGCCTGTTAAAGGTGGGAAACTACTATAGGTTTAGACCTGCTAATGGCCCAAGATGATTATAGGCCCACATTTTGGCCCATATGAGTAACGGTCTGGCCTGAAGACGGCCAACACTGAGATCCAATGAACCTTCCGGCCTAAATTACAACATACCGACCAAGAATAAACCTATACTATACAATAAAGAAATTACGGCATATTACATCCACTAGGAATCAAAGTTCGCTATCGGAGATAATAAAGCGCAACGTGACCGCGGATTACATACACTGGGCATCAAAGGTCGCCACCAGTGCATATAAATGCGCTGAAAAAAGAGTATACAAAACTGAGAGCATTTCAGAAGGCACTAGGCCTGGCTAGGACGGGTTCCGCAAGCAGCCGAACAAGCTGATGAGACCTCAGCTATGTCAACCCTAGATGCTCCATCCCTAGCTTTATAGCACCATAGTGCGCAAGATAGTCCTCTGAGATCTTCATTACATCTTTGACTTCAAGTCGGAGCTGAGCTGAAGCAAGCCTTTCCGCTTTAAGTTGAGACTGAAGAAGTTGAACTGATTAAGGCAGCGATTGCATAGAGGTTGTCTCACAGCTGCTGGTGAGTAGCATCAACTCAATGTCTTCATCAAGACAGGACCTTGGGGTCATCTTGCTCTCTTCAATATGGTTTGGCTCACTATCTTCCCTAAAGTTCTGCCTAACATAAGAGATACGACTCTGAAAGAGAAACAAGGAGACACATAACAGGTTTCACAATTATATAAGCAAATAAATGGACCTGTTCTACATAAGGAACATGTTTTTACAACTACAATTTAAAACTACTAGTTGTTGCAAACATCCAATAAGATGTAAACAACAAAATAAACATCAGTGGAGGAAATGATGCCTATCCAAATCTATACTAGAACAAAGTTTGAAGGCTTGAGAAGGATTAGCTTACATTACATGTTAACACGGGCTGGACAAAGCCCTTCTCCTTGTTGATGGAAGGATAACTCAATAAATTCCCCAAAGAAACTTCTTTATAAGCATTGCCATTATTCTACATTTTGCAAAGAGTAAATATAGATCAAATAATATTGGAAGAAAAAGAGGATAATGCAGCTCGGGTGCAGACTGATGATACATAATCAAATAACAAATAATTAAATACAGCGTTACAAGGCAAAAGGTACTGACAAGAGGAATGCATACATCAACGTGTGTAGTGGCATTGGCTTTATTCAACATGTTGGTAAGAGTAAATGTAGATTTGATAATTTGGAGAAAGTGGAGGGCAGGGCAGATAAGATGCAGAGTAATGCTAGATAATCAACTATCTCGCGATGCAAGTACATTAATACCACCATCGTCCGTTATTACTTGCCGCTCAAATGGATGTATCTAGCACTATTAAGTTCCAAATACATCCAATTGATCAACAATTAATTCGGTACAGAGGAAGTACATGACAACACGTACTTACATGAGCAATCCAAAACTTCATAACCATTGTGTTAATTCTACATTTATCTAAGAGTAAATATAGATCTTATAATTTCAAGCAAAGGGAGGATAAAGAAGCCAACATTTACAGTGATGCTACATAATCAAACAGCAATGAGTGTAAGTATGCTGACAAAGGGTAAGAGGTACTGACAAGAGCAATGCAGTGCCCAGTATTGTAGTGAGATCCTATGATCCTTTGAGCAAGGAGATTCATATGAAATTAGTTTTCATACAAGAGAGAAGGTAAGGCACATTCACAAATTTAGGAGTTCAAATATTGAATTGATATCATAGACAGTACCTGACGCTGGGCTCTCGGCAGTTCTAATAGGGGTTTGGCCAGTGGAGTAGGGGTAAAGTGTGGTACAATTAGGCTTGTGTTTTCTGTGGCTGCTGATATATCTGATTCTACAGGTCTCACTACCTTTTCCAAATAGCTAGTTTGTACTCCTTGAGGATCTGCACTCACCCTCTTCCTTTTGGGCATCTATTACAAAAGAACAACATTTTACTGGAAAACATAGTATGATGACACATGGAATAGGTACAGAAAATGGATAGGTATGGCATATACTCATATATGATGCTTAAACTAAGCAGATGGTGTAACAAAGTAGAAGTAATGCAAGAGATCAGATGCAAAATATGTGCGACCAATACAACCTTGCCAAGTTAGAGCAAGCACCTTGATGGGTGAATAAGATAAGCCATCCTCCACCATGCCAAGTTTGTTAGCTAGTGTATTGTTCCACAATATTCCTCTCGTGCTATCGCGAGAAACCACGACCACCTATGGGACCAGGAGGTCCCTTGCTAGTTTGGTAGGGGGGCGACGCATTGCACAAAGAGCAGACCAGCGTGGGGCAGTGCGGTAGATATCACACGGGCAATTTACCTAGGTTCGGGCCACCGTGAGGTGTAAAACCCTACTACTGCTTTGGTAAATTGATGATGGAAAAGGTGGTGGTGGAGCATAGTACACTTTGCCTGGCAGGGGTTGCCTCAGGCAGCAGCGACTAGGTGCATATGGGGGTGTGAGTTATCCAACCTTCTAACCCTTTCTACGGTTGCCATGGGCCTCCTTTTATAGATCAAGGGGTAACCACAGTGGCAAAGTAGTCATTCTGCACTGATAAGATAGCAAACAGTGCTATCATACCTAACTCTGTGGGCAAATAGGGTGCATTTAATGCACCGCCTAACATCACATCGTTGGTCGCCCCGCAAAGCTTGCCGGGCTATCTTGCCAGCTCCGCACCTGTTCTCTTGACACGTCGCAAGACGGGTGTCTCTGTGGGTTTCTCCTGTAGGAAATGGCTGCCATGTGGCGAATGGCTGCCACTTAATCATTTTGCGGCTGACACCGCATTGATCGAAGATGTGTGCCAGCGTTCTGGGAACGAGGGTCCCCAGACTTGCCTGCCTGCGGCCCACGGTGTGGCTCCTTCGGCGGCCCCATATGGCCCATCTTCATCAGCAAACACCCAAGACCCTTGCGAGGGGCCAAGCCTCGCGAGGCGGACGACGCAAGACCTCCTCAGGGGTGGCGTCACCAGGCTGGCTCGCGAGGGGCGAAGAGATCAAGGCAAGGCGAACCTCACAAGGTTCCAATGACATAAGCCATGACGATCGAGACCAGGCGAGCGCCAGGCGGGCGCCAGCAAGCGCATTGTCCTTGTTTCCTCTTTGGTCCTAAGGAGGCAAGCGTAGGTGAGGAGTTACGAGGCATCAGGCAAAGGTTTCCATATCGGTGCAACAAGACCAGGACCAGCAGGACGGCAGGACGGAGGTCACCGTGGAGCCCAAGACGGCATCACCACCAGAGCCTTTGGCAGGCGAAGACTACTTTTGTCAGGATAACTTGTACTAGTTTTCTCCCTTCAAATTGGCCGTTGTGGGATCCCTTCCCGCTCAATATTTGGGAAGAGGACCAGGGCCTCCATAAATAGGACTAGCCACCACCATTGCTGGGGGATCGATCTCATATTTTATCGGAGCCATTCCATCCTTAGCCTCACACCAGCACACTAAGCACAAGAACACCTCTCCTCAGGAGGTTGTTCTTCCCTTGTAACTGTTCATCCTCAGCCAAAGAGGCAATCCACCACACCCCACTGGAGTAGGGTATTACGCCACAACGGTGGCCCGAACCAGTATAAATCTTGTGTCTTGTGTTCTTTGAGTCCGACGAAGCTAGGTTGTGAGATCCTTGAGTGTGCGAGCTAGAGAGGGGGAGATATTCGTGCACACCCCAGTGTTCGAACCTCAAGGGTTTTGCCGGAACCCGAAATCCAACATTTGGCGCGCCAGGTAGGGGTGTGCCGGAGCTTCGCCCCTCGACGGCCTCGCCTCTCCGACCGGCTCTCATGGATGCCGCCTCTTCCCCGACTGGATTAACGAGCGCCCTCTGTAGCGCCGGGGGGCTCCGGGCCTTCATCCCCGTCTTGCGGCAAGTGCAGTGGCCACACAAGTTCAAGCCGGAGATGTCGCCCAGCTACGATGGTGCGGCGGATCCGGCGGCCTTTCCGCTGGCATACGAGGAGGCTATCCTGGAGGCCCGGGGCGACGACCAGATCATGGCCAACTGGTTCCCGATGGCCCTCGCTGGCGTGCCGCGTGCCTGGGTACTCCATCTGCCGGAATCTTCCGTGGCCTTTTGGGAGGAGCTGCGCGACCTCTTCATCGCGCGCTTCGGGGGACCAGCACCCCCGGTTGTCGTGGCTCTCCTCGGTGCTCGCAGGCGCCACCCTCGGACCATCACATCAAGCCGTTCATTCGCCAGATCAGCGCCGCCTCCACGCGGCAGGGGGCTCCCTCGGGGTGGGCGGCGCCCAAGGCCGACCTGATCTTTGACTTAGGAGATCACCAGTCAACACCATCGGTTCGGGTGTGCTTCCGATGCTATGCACGCCGACCATATGCAGTGTAGCCGTCACCAAGACCCTCATCAACGGCGGCGCCGGCCTCATCATGCTCTCTGTGGAGGCCTTTAGTCTCCTTCACGGACTGCTCGAGCGGCTCCGCCCCAGCCGGTCATTCTCCGGAGTCGGTGGTGGCTCCTCCTACCCTGTGGGGCAGGTCCGTCTCCTTGTGACTTTCGGCACGTGCGACAACTACCGCACCGAGCTAATCAACTTCGACATCGCCCGCATCGGTTTGTTGTATAACGCCATCCTCGAATACCCGGTGCTGGCCAAATTCATGGCAGTCGCCCACCATGGTTACAACGTCCTCAAGATGCCCGGAAGTGGCGGAATCATTACCATCCCCTACGAAGAAAGAGAGGTGGTGTGCTCCCTCGAGCGCGCCTTCCAAGCTGCATCACTCGAAGATCCCGACAGCAATGCAGCGATGTACTCTCCTGAGGCCAACCCCAAGAAGAAGAAGCAGCTCCATACTAGACCCCAAGGGAGCAGCACCTCCAGTGGGACCACTTCAGGATCTACGCCCGCGCCTGGGGCACCTCCCTTCCTCGCATAGGGAGGCATGCCCGGCGCCCTCTTCAGGCAGGGCTCGGGGGCTCTCTTCTGGAGGGCCTCAGACCTGGCCAGCATCATGAGGGAGGTGCTTGGGCACCACGGGGAGGCGTGCTTCATTGCACGCTTCCCTCAGGAGGGCGCCAGGCGAAAAGCGCATGGCGCTCAGGAGTTCATCGACGAGGCATCTCAGGAGCTTCAGGAAGCAAGAGCAATACGTGGCGACCGCTGCCCACCTGGCGTTGCTCCCCACCCAGGCGAGGGTGGTGAGCTGCATGTCTGCATCGACATCCTAGGGCTCAACCAGGCCGCATCTCAAGAGCGCTTCTGGCCTTCGCGTGTTGGACGCTGCGAGGGTTCACCTCACAGCTACGTTCGCATGCCTTTCCGCCTGCCGAGCATGGCTGCTGCCTTCTAGCGCAACCTGCGGAGCATCATGGCGGGTCAGGAGGACGTGCATCACGCAGTCCTGGCGGAGATGAAGAAGGTCCTCCAGAGGCCGCCCGAGCCTCCAGAGCCTCCCGAGGCTCAGGGCCTCGGTGACTCATGAGGGGCGACTTCTTCGCTGCGTGTTTTCAGCTACCCCAATGCCCCTTTAGCAACCAAACCAGGTGACATCTCTCCAAGATCATTTAGCTGGGAGCGCCCCTTGGGCTGCATCATTCCCAGGCCGCGTGGGTCCGTCCCTGCGGCATGTATCTGCTTGCATCTTCAGTTCACTCTGCTGGGAGCGCCCCTCGGGCGGCATCATTCCCAGGCCACTCGGGTCCGACCCAGTGGCATGTATCGTTCTGCGTTTACCTAAGCCAGTTTGCTTCTCATGCATAATCTATCTATGGTTACCACCTGCTTGATTGTCACCTGCCAAGGGAGCCGCACGCCGATTGTCTCTCTTCAAGATCCTTCACATAAGTAGGCTAGGCACGGCATCTGTGCTCTAGGCCCGTCCCTGCAGCGTCGATAAATCCAACGGCTGAGCTCTGTCTGGCGGGCCGGCCCCATTCACGTCACCTCTTGGGGTCATTGGTGCTTGGCCTTCTCATGCGATAGCCTCAGGAAATCCTTTTGGCGCAGGTTGTCTAACCATCTCGCAGTACCGCCACTGCCATCAAGAATCAAGACCAGGTGCAACCCGTCTTGAGGTAGGGCCTCGTGAGCCCCGCGCTGGCTCACGAGCATCCAGATACACCTCGCCTAACCCTGCCGTGCAAGCCACATGCCAGGATGGGGCTGTACACGCCCCGGGGGATCTCCGCAGCAGGAAGTCCCCTCCCACAAGCCAGCAACGGACGGGCGACTACCACGGTGATTTGCTCCCCTCCTCGCACTGACATGCAGGAACTTCCTGAGGACTACGACGGGCGGTACCGCGGACTTTCTATCTTCTCCCATGTAATTCGCTTGCGCGTTAAAAGGGGGGCTCCTGAGCATCGCGACTCAAGAGCTCTTATTGGCTCTCCAGCCCTCACCCCCTGGCCTTGACCACGACATCACAACCTAGCATACCAGCGGCGGCTGAGCTCGCTCGTGGGTCGGGACCTAAGGACGTAGAGCACTAGGAAGAGCATGGAGAAGAGGGGGAGGCCCGCGTGGGCCTAACCTAGCTACCCAGCAGCGGCCAACACCCAAGTCTGGTGTGGCACCTGAAGTAGGCTCCAGAACGCCAAGATAAGTCTTGTACTTGGACCGACCCAGCACTGCGACATAAGATTCTCGCCTTTTCGCTGCCCTGCTGCGGCGACATCGCCTCCCTTTCCCATCCTCAGGTTGCTGCTTGCGCACTAAAGGGGACCTCTTGAGCATCACGCCTCAGGAGCTCTTACTGGACCACGAGCCGCTCACCTCCTAGCCTTGACCACGACATTGCAACCTGGCATACCAGCGTCGGCTACAGCCTGCCTGGGGACCGGGACCTATCAGCGTAGAGCACCAGGTTGCTGCGGGATTGGAAAGGGGGAGACTGAGCCTCAGCAGGACACGTGTTTGCAAATTTTCACAATAAGGATAATATCAACAAAAGGCATTACAGACGCTTTACACACCCCCGCGGGGTCCATTTCGATTCCTCGCAAGGAACAAAAGGAAGGGAATTCCTAGAAGCACTATCTACGTGCGCCGGACATCGCCGATGCCATCATCAACAGTGGGCCACGAAGGGCCGGCGCCAACCCCATCCAGATCGATGGCGATGGTGGCCAGACGCGGCGACCTTGCTCCGGGCCCGACGGGAGCTCGGGGCACGTAGCTGTCATCGCTCGTCTTTGGAGACTCCATGAGCTCGGGAGAGTCGCTGGACTACCAAGAGTCGCCGTTGTCGCTGGAGGAGCTGCAGGCGAGGCCTGCGGCAGGCCCGAAGCCCACCGCTGCGCCATCCTGGTGACCTCCTTCAAGGCAGCACTCCAAGTGGCAGCCTTCCTCGTCGAAGACCTTGAAGAACAACATGGAGGCACCGTCATACTCGAAGTGGATGGCGAGTTCGCCGTCCACATGGAAGGCTCGGGCAATCTCACCCCAGCCTCGAGTCATGAAGATCCTCCCAGAGGCGATGGCTTCAACTTCTGCCCCAGTAGTCGGGGCATCGCAGTCGGTGTGCTACAGCCAAAGCTCGAGAGGGCCCCTCGGCAGCATCTCGGCGGTGAAGAACAGCGGAAGGCGAATCCAAGTGCTCGGGGGCATCGCCGCCCATAGTATGAACTCATGCGAGGAGTCCGCAGCATGGACCCCTGGGGTGATGGCGTGCGCCTCCGCAGCTTGGCGACCACGACCCTAGCACGGGCGGCGGCGCTCATCGCTCCTCCATCCGGAATCACCGGCATGAGCATACAAGGGCAACGGGTACCCAGGAGGCGGCCTTTTGTACCATGGCCGTGACACCACCGACCTCACGACCATCTCGCGACGATGGGACCTCCTCTTCTTCGGCGGGAGTAGCTCGGGCTCATTGAGGGGAGCCTTGCCCTTCTCCGCGGCCGAGAACCTCCGAATTGGCGCCATGATTACACCAGCACGAAGTGGAGCAAGGAAGAAGAAGAAGCGGGAGAGGCGGAGGAGAGACGGGTGATGGGGGCTCCGCCCCCACCTCCCATTTATATTCAAGGGGAGGCCAACCGCCAGCCTCCACGATCTAAGGTAGTAATGATCTTTTTCTTGCATGCAGCAAGGACCCGTCAAGTAGGGTAGTTGCCGAGGCTGCGTGGGGAAGCGAAGACGCCCATGTCCAATCAGTCGCCACGTGTCGACCAAGGCCGCATGCTGTTGGGGCCCACGGCACTCCGCACTTGCCCTTTGGCTTCGCCTCAAAGCCAAGCCCGAGCGCGCCTTGGGCTTGGGGGCTACTGTCGGTGTTCTGGAACAGGGGTCCCTTGACTTGACTACCTACGGCCCATGGCGTGGCTCCTCCGGCAGCCCTATAAGGCCCATCTTCATCAGCAAACACCCAAGACCCTCGCGAGGGGCCAAGCCTCACGAGGCGGATGATGCAAGACCTCCTCAGGGGCGGCCTCACCAGGCTGGCTCACGAGGGGAGAAGAGATCAAGGCAAGGCGAACCTCACGAGGTTCCAATGACATAATCCATGACGATCGAGACGAGGCGGGCACCAGGCAGGCGCCAACAAGCGCAGTGTCCTTGTTTCCTCTTTGCTGCTAAGGAGGCAAGCGCATGCGAGGAGTTCCAAGGCATCAGTCAAAGATTTCCATATCGGTGCAACAAGACCAAGACCAGCAGGACAGAGGTCACCATGGGGCCCAAGACGTCGTCACTACCAGAGCCTTTGGCAGGCGAAGACTACTTTTGTCAGGATAACTTGTACTAGTTGTCTCCCTTCAAATTGGCCGTTATGGGACCCCTTCCCGCTCAATATTTGGGAAGAGGACCAGGGCCTCTATAAATAGGACTAGCCACCACCATAGCTGAGGGATCGATCTCATCTTTGATCAGAGCCATTCCACCCTTAGCCTCACACCAGCTCACTAAGCATAAGAACACCTCTCCTCAGGAGGCTGTTCTTCCCTTGTAACTGTTCATCCTCATCCCAAGAGGCAATCCACCACACCACACTGGACTAGGGTATTACACCACGATGGTGGCCCGAACCAGTATAAATCTTGTGTCTTATGTTCTTTGAGTCTGACGAAGCTAGGCCATGAGATCGTTGAGTGTGTGAGCTAGAGAGGGGGGATCTTCATGTGCACCCTAGTGTTCGAACCTCAAGGGTTTTGCAGAAACCAAAAATCCGACAACGTGGGTCGTGGTGGAGTGGTTGGTGAGGCGATTTTGCCTCCGTGAGCCCCGGCAGGCCCTGTCGGGGCACCTTGGTTGTGTGCTTCTAGGGGTGGCCTCGCCCCTTGCAGGGCTCGCCTGCCCGGCAAGGGAGGCTTTTCTCTTGACGATATTCTGCTTCCTTGGCTTGTCCTTGGTCCCTCTGATCTGCATGTTGGTCCTTCGAATCTCTTGGTTTCTTGTACTCTGACTTGGGCTGGTGCTTCAATCTTGCTCCCGCGCCTGTGCATAGTCTGGGCAACAGACCCAGGGTTTGTTACACCGACAGAAGCCCCTGGGCCCACCCCGAATGTGCTGCCCAGCAACGTCGGGGTAGGGCCTAATAGGTGCACAAGCGAGGGTTGCTAAAGAGGCTGGTCTTTTGAAGTCTTCTTTGCTTCTTCATTAGCCTTGATTTCGGGCCAGTTTCCGGTTTCTCCATGTGTCGTGTGCAACATTGTGGAGGAACTTTGATCGTGGCCTATGGGTTCTTCTCGCCCCACGATCACGGGGCAGAAATTGCCATCCCACTGGCCTTCTATTTCACACATACCTGCAACGTGTTCCGCATGCATTGGGTGTGGTAGGTGGTGCATGCGGCGGGCACGGGGAGGAGTGCCATGGCTGAAAACTGAGCGCCGATGGTTGGAGCAGAGAGACGGCCTCGGCTCTCAAAGTCACAGAGTGTGCAGAGAGGCCGTATTGGAGGAGCTTGGCGGTCGTTTCCCGTATGAGGAGCCAGCCCCTTGCCCCATTTCCCTATAAAAAGGTAAAGGGTGGCGCTTCTCTGCACACTTCTCCTTCTTCGCAACCCTTTCCTCCTAGCCACGGTGAGAGGGCGAGGGCGCGGCGGTGTCTCAGCGGCGGCGATGAGGGCTTCTGTTCGATAGCGCGTCCCCCCTCTCCCGGACCCTATGGTGGCGGAACCGGCCATGAGGGGAGGAGGAAGGGGGCGAGGTCGAGGTTGTTGTGGCGCTCGAGCAGGAGGAGGATGGGGCGGTGCTTTGGTGGCGCCACCGCCAGCGGTTCCTCCCCCACTGGAAGGCCACATTGGTGACCACCCTCGGGAGTTCATCATTAGGCTATACAAGCCCCTGTGTGGTCATCTTCGCCTTCCAACTCCCTTCGCATAGGAGATGGAGCCCGAATAACCACGCGCTCTGAGGTTGCATATGAGGGGCTGCGGGAATGACAGCATGCAGGTCGATGTCGAATTCCCCGCCCCTCACGTGATGTATCTCCACCGTGGTTGGAAGACCTTTGCCCATGCCCACGTCATCTTGGAGGGGCACGTTCTCCAGTTCAAGTTAATGGAGAGTGGCCCGCTCTCCGTCAAGATCTTCAGGCGCTCGGGAGGTCGTCTAGGGTGCTGCACGGAGAGCTCAACCGATGAAGAAAGCTCCTCCTTGAGCAAAAGTGACGAGGAGGACAATTACGGCGATGACAACGGCAATGGGCAGGGGAGCGATGACTCTGACTCCGGCTGACCGCCACCCGCACCATCTTCATCAGGCGGCAGCACCATCATCTGCATCTGCATCTCCTCCCCGACAATGTGGTTTGCCGGGGAGTTGGATGGAGAGGTGCAGATGATGCTCGCAGGCTCCTCTAGTAGTCCTCCAGTTGGACCCTGACAGGCTTCCTCTCGGACTGTAGCTCCATTAGCCCCTGCCGAGTCCTACTGGCCCTCATCACGGTGGTTGACGGGGCCAATTTCCGCCGTGCTCTCCATCATGGTGTTCCCTCGCACTCCCGTTCCTGTCGGGCTACCTCTCCTGGACCCCGATGGGAGTGGGCTGGGCTCCCGCCCAGGCGCTCCTTTTGCCCTCCTCGCCTTCGACGGTCGTGCCTAGGAGGAGAGGGACAAGAAAGGGCATTACGGAGCACTTATCTTTTTTCAATCTTAAATCTGTAGGCGATTGCCAAATTTTAATTCAAATAATGTAATCTCTCTAGTCCATGTCTGTGTTCTGTAATGCTTGTACTTGTATCCGCATACTAATGAAGAAGATGAACCTTGCCGGGAGCTTGTGCATGTGTATGTCCATGAAGAGGTGAGATGCCTCTTTAATATAAATAAATGAGTTTTCTCCCGGCAGGCTATCTTGCCGGTAACCTTCTTGTCTGCTGGACAGCGCGTCTGCCGAGGAACAAATAGAGGGACCAGCCCCCCGCGAACTCCTTTTTACCAAAGGTCACTTCAACCATCCTGACCGAGGCAATGTTCGAGTCATGGATGTGAGCACCTAAGTCTCAAAAGAGAGGGGCGAGGCTTTCTTATGCAAAGTTATAGCTTTATAGAACACTGGTGGACAGGAGGTAGAACTTATCTGTTTGGCTCGCCGGGGATCGCTATGCTGGGCAATCTTCTCACTCCTTGTCGAAGCCAAATTCGCAGCAGGAACCTGCAACTTCATATAGATGAGAATGAATGCAGGATGCGATCCTATCTATATGCATATGCAAATGCTCATGAATTTCTTATGTAGTGATCTTGGAATGCTCATGCATGCATGCAATCTCGGTCGGGGACCCCCTTCAGCACTTCTTTATTTTCTCTTGCACGGGGTCATCGCCTCGGCTTTGTATAAGGGGTTACATGCAGCTGAGGCAAGGCCTGTACAAAAGGGTGGCTGCTGGGCAGGGCCCGACAGTCACGCCTTACAGGTAGAACTTGCGGAGATGCTCAATATTCCATGAGTTTTGCAAGTGAGTGCCATCTCCGGTCTCTAGACGGACTGCGCCAGGTCTGGTGACTCGTACTACCCGGTAAGGGCTATCCCACTTCGGTGACAACTTGTGTGTACCCTTGGCTGACTGAACATGCCTAAGGACAAGTTCACCTTCCTCAAAACACCGGGCATGAACCCTGCGGCTATGATAGTAACGCAGAGCTTGCTTGTAGCGTGCAACACGTGTAGCAGCCTGGAGACGATTCTCCTCGAGTAGCACAACATCGTCACGCCGGTGCTGATCTTGTGCTACTTCCTCATAGGCAAGCACTCGAGGTGACCCGTAAATGAGTTTTGTGGGGATAACTGCTTCTGCCCCGTGTACTAGGGAGAAGGGATTCTGCCTAGTAGCTCAGTTTGGTGTCGTTCTGAGGGACCAGAGATCTACCAATAGCTCCTCGATCCACCGCCTACCATGCTTCTGTAGCGTATCAAAAGTTCTTGTCTTGAGTCCACGTAGCACTTCAGTGTTTGCCCTCTCAGCTTGTCCATTGCTCCGGAGGTGTGCCACACAGGCGAATGAGATCTTGCATCCGAGGGCATGAACATATCGCATGAAGGCATGGCTCGTGAACTGGGTGTCGTTGTCGGTGATGATCCTTGCCGGAACTCCAAAACAACACACCAATTCTTTCATGAACTTGATAGCTAGTTGAGCAGTCACCTTTCTCACGACAGTCACTTCTAGCCACTTTGTAAACTTGTTGATGGCAACGAACAAGAATTCAAAGCCCCTGATTGCTCGGGGTAAGGGGCCGAGGATATCGAGCCCCCAGACCGAAAATGTCCATGATAAAGGGATTGTTTGAAGAGCATGGGCAGGCAGGTGTGTCTTCTTGGAATGGAAATAACAGGCTTCACACGTCATGACTAGCTCGACCGCATTTTTGAGGGCCGTGGGCCAATAGAATCCTTGCCGAAATGCTTTCCCAACTAATTCCCTTGATCCAATGTGGGAGTCGCACATTCCTCTCCGAATCTCAGCCAGCAGTTCCTTTGCATCTTCCCAACAGACACACTTCAATTTCACACTGTTGGGCCTTCTTCTGTATAGAGTGTCATTGACAAACTGATACATACTAGCCCCCTGGGCTACTTTTTCAGCTTCATCTTGGTCATCGGGAAGCTCTCTGGTTTGGAGGAAGCAGACAATGTGCCTTGCCCAAGTGGTAGCCTGGGGCTCGGCAACAAGGACTAGCGGCACCTCCTCTGCTGCGGGAGCACCAGCCTCGTTCGTGGGGTCCATAGATCCGGCTGGAGGGGGTAGTCCGGCAGGCTGTGAGGAGTTGTTTCCGACAGGGAATCTGCCAGGAGCGGATGACTCTACCGGGAGAGGCTTTCCGGTGTCCAATTTTCTCCTCTTCCGGGCCATTGTTTCCGGGAATACGGATGGCTGAGTGAGATGGAGAACAAAAGTCCCTAGTTCCACAAGAAGCTTTTGTGCAACACAGTTTGACAGATGATCAGCTATGCTGTTTTCTGCATGGGGTACATGCTCCGTTTGCAATCCGTCAAAGTTTCTCCTCTAATATCCTCACTTACTTGACGTATGCCCCCATCAATGGACTTTGATAATCCTTGTTGACTTGTCTCACCACAAGCTATGAATCTCCTTGAATGATCAGCTTCTTAATTCCAAATTCGGCTGCAATCCTGAGCCCGACAAGTAGCCCTTCATACTCAGCTGTATTGTTGGTTGCTTCTTCCTGGGCAAAATGCATTTGGACGTCGTACTTTCAAGTGCTCCCCGGAGGGGGCAACAAGAAGCACGCCAGCTCCTGCACCTTGTAGGGTAAAAGCACCATCAAAATACATAATCCATTCCTGGGGTGATTCCTTGTCGGTGATAATGCTACCTCTTGAGCACTGCGTTGGTTTTCCCCGAAGAGGAACGGATGATGCAGCAAAGTAGCATAAGTATTTCCCTCAGTTTTTGAGAACCAAGGTATCAATCCAGTAGGAAGCTACACGCCAGTCCCTCGTACCTGCAGAAAACAAATAAATCCTCGCAACCCACACGATAAGGGGTTGTCAATCCCTACACGGCCACTTACGAGAGTGAGATATGATAGATATGATAAGATAATATTTTTGGTATTTTTATGATAAAGATGCAAAGTAAAATAAAATCAAAGTAAAAGCAAAGGAAATAACTAAGTATTGGGAGATTAATATGATGAAGATAGACCCGGGGGCCATAGGTTTCACTAGCGGCTTCTCTCGAGAGCATAAGTATTCTATGGTGGGTGAACAAATTACTGTTGAGCAATTGACAGAATTGAGCATAGTTATGAGAATATCTAGGTATGATCATTTATATAGGCATCACGTCCGAGACAAGTAGACCGACTCCTACCTGCATCTACTACTATTACTCCACTCATCGACCGCTATCCAACATGCATCTAGAGTATTAAGTTAATGAAAACAGAGTAACGCCTTAAGCAAGATGACATGATGTAGAGGGATAAACTCATGCAATATGATGAAAACCCCATCTTGTTATCCTCGATGGCAACAATACAATACGTGCCTTGCTGTCCCTACTGTCACTGGGAAAGGACACCGCAAGATTGAACCCAAAGCTAAGCACTTCTCCCATTGCAAGAAAGATCAATCTAGTAGGCCAAACCAAACTGATAATTCGAAGAGACTTGCAAAGATAACCAATCATACATAAAATAATTCAGAGAAGATTCAAATATTGTTCATAGATATGCTTGATCACAAACCCACAATTCATCGATCTCAACAAATACACCGCAAAAAGAAGATTACATCAAATAGTTCTCCACAAGAGAGGGGGAGAACATTGTATTGTGATCCAAAAAGAGAGAAGAAGCCATCTAGCTACTAACTATGGACCCGTAGGTCTGAGGTGAACTACTCACACTTCATCAGAGGGGCTATGGTATTGATGTAGAAGCCCTCCGTGATCGATGACTCCTCCAGCGGAGCTCCGGAACAGGCCCCAAGATGGGATCTCGTGGATACAGAAAGTTACGGCGGTGGAATTAGGGTTTTGGCTCCGTATCTGATCGTTTGGGGGTACGTAGGTATATATAGGAGGAAGGAGTACGTCGATGGAGCAATAGGGGGCCCACGAGGGTGGAGGGCGCGCCTGGGGGGGTGGGGGTAGGCGCGCCCCTACCTCGTGGCCTCCTCTTTTGTGTCTTGACGTTGGGTCCAAGTCTCCTGGGTCTTGTTCGTTGAGAAAATCACGTTCCCGAAGGTTTCATCCCGTTTGGACTCTGTTTGATATTCCTTTTCTTCGAAACCCTAAAACAGGCAAAAAACAACAATTTTGGGCTGGGCCTTCGGTAAATAGGTTAGTCCAAAAAATAATATAAAAGTGGATAATAAAGCCCAATAATGTCCAAAACAGTAGATAATATAGCATGGAGCAATCAAAAATTATAGATACATTGGAGACGTATCAAGCATCCCCAAGCTTAATTCCTGCTCGTCCTCGAGTAGGTAAATGATAAAAACAGAATTTTGATGCGGAGTGCTACTTGGCATAATTTTAATGTAATTCTTCTTAATTGTGGTATGAATATTCAGATCCGAAAGATTCAAGACAGAAGTTCATATTGACATAAAAATAATAATACTTCAAGCATACTAACTAAGCAATTATGTTTTCTCAAAATAACATGGCCAAAGAAAGTGCATCCCTACAAAATCATATAGTTTAGTCATGCTCCATTTTCGTCACACAAGAATGCTCTCATCATGCACAACCCCGATGACAAGCCAAGCAATTGTTTCATACTTTATTAATCTCAAACCTATAAACTTTCACGCAATATATGAGCGCGAGCCATGGACATAACATTATGGGTGGAATAGAATATAATGAGGGGAGTTATGTGGAGAAGACAAAAAGGAGAAAGTCTCACATCAACGAGGCTAATCAATGGGCTATGGAGATGCCCACCGATTGATGTTAATGCAAGGAGTAGGGATTGCCATGCAACGGATGCACTAGAGCTATAAATGTATGAAAGCTCAACAAAAGAAACTAAGTGGGTGTGCATCCAACTTGCTTGATCACGAAGACCTAAGGCACTTGAGGAGGCCCATTGTTGGAATATACAAGCCAAGTTCTATAATGAAAATTCCCACTGGTATATGAAAGTGACAAAACAAGAGACTCTATATCATGAAGATTATGGTGCTATTTTGAAGCACAAGTGTGGCAAAGGATAGTAACATTGTCCCTTCTCTCTTTTTCTCTCATTTTTTTGGGCCTTCTCTTTTTTATGGCCTTTCTCTCTCTTTTTTTTATAATTCCTCACTTGGGACAATGCTCTACAAAATGATGATCATCACACTTCTATTTATTTACAACTCAGTGATTACAACTCGATACTAGAACAAAAGATGACTCTATATCAATGCCTCCGGCAGTGTACCGGGATATGCAATGGACCAAGAGTGAAATGTATGAAAGAATTATGAATGGTGGCTTTGCCACAAATACTATGTCAACTACATGATCATGCTAAGCAATATGACAATAATGAATGTGTCATGATAAATGGAATGGTGGAAAGTTGCATGGCAAAATATCTCCACTACAAAAAAGAGACACATCCGTGACATTTTGGGCCGAACGAATTTTTTTTCTGTCATACATATGACACTTCTATGATGATAATTGTGACAAAACCCGGTATCATCATAGATGTGGTGGGCTCCAACTTCTATGACAAAAAATCATGAAAGAAAATGGGCTTTTCGTCTTGGGCAGGCCGGAGACGCAGCTGCATGACATTCTTTGGGCCGTCCATGATGGAAAAAACCGTGGTAGAAGCGAGGGGGAGGAAAATTTCGGGGAGTTCCCGGTTACGGTGGGAGGTCGGGGGCCGAGCGATGCGCGTTTCTCTCGTACACGTACGCGCGTGTGTGCGAGGCGTTGGCTCTAACTGAACCCGAGCGATTGCACTGCAGGCTACACGTTACTGAACCCGAGCAATCGATCGATGGCTGTTAACTGAACCCGATCGAGCGATTCCTTCCCTACTGCTGCTAACTGAAGCTGATCGATGCTGCCTCTGGGATGAATAGTGATTGTTGCGGGGGGGGGGGGGTGGATGAACAGTGAGCGGTGGCGTTGCCTCTGGATGAACAGGACCCCGTGGTGTGGTGGAGGGCTGGATGAACAGTAGACGATGGAGGGGTGCCCGTGGAGGGGTGGATGAACAGTAGACGATGGAGGGGTGCCCGTGGAGGGGTGGATGAACAGGACCCCGTGGTGTGGAGGGCTGGATGAACAGTAGACGGTGGAGGGGTGGTTGAACAGTAGCCGGTGGAGTAGCGCGCGGTGGAGGCTGGATGAACAGGAGCTCATGGAGGCTGGAGGAGGTCGACGGTGGAGATGAATAGTATCCCGTGGAGTCCCGTTTTGCGGTACGCCACACCCCTCCCGATGAACAGGACCCTCGTTTCGACCGTAGCGCTCCAACACAAGTTTGTTTCGTCCGTTTTGCGGTACGCCACACCCCTCCCGATCAACAGGACCCCCGTTTCGACCGTAGGAGGTCTGTTTCCTCCGTTTTGCGGTACGCCAGACCCCTCCCGATCAACAGTACCCCGTTCCGAACGTAGGAGATCCATTTCCTCCGTTGTGAAGTACGTCAGGCCTCATTTCCATCGCCTGTTCCATCCAAGCCCTCCCGATGAACACGACCACACATTCCGTTCCGACCCAGCCGGTTGGCTCCCACGTGTTCCGTTGCCTCCCGATGAACACGACGCATTCCGTTGCCTCCCCATGAACACGACGCATTCCGTTGCCTCCCCATGAACACGACGATGACGCTGTTTCTCCGTTCCGACTCAGCCATGTCAACGATCCCTCGCCGTACGTATGCGGGAGTAGGCGTTCCCCGCCAGTATGTACACATACGTGGCCGTATTTTCTCTCTTGCACCCTGGCCGCTGTACATACATGTACATGCTACATGCGCGCCTCTACTACGACACGTGCGTGCCTCTACTACGACACGTGCGCGCCTCTACATCCACCAGTATATACGTACGTACATGTTCGCGACCAGAATTACAATGCTACATACGCTTCGACCAAGTGGGTCCCGACTGTCAGGCAGTTCCTTACCTGCGAAGATGTAGCTGGTGGGTCCCAGCAGTCAGGGGGCGAATCGTTTTTTTGCCCGGACGCACTTCCTTGCATGCGAAGATGTAGCTGGTGGGTCCCAGCAGTCAGGGGAAAATGTTTTTTTGCGAAATACAGTGGCCCGTCCGGTGGGTCCCAGCTGTCAGGTGGAGGAATAATTATTTTCCACGTAATAAGGAGGCACTTCCTTGCTGCGGCCGTGGACCCAGCTATCAGCCTCTCCACGTACAGTCCACGTACGATGGAAGTCGTTCCTTGACCATGTTGACCACGCCGCGCCGAGAGCACCAGGGCGGTGGACGACGACGAGGCCTAGGAAGGGGATGATGGGGAGCCGGGGAAGACGCGGCAGTGGAAGCCCCCGCGGAGAGGAGTACGAGGGTTCACTGGTTCGTCTGCGGTGTGAGGCTGCCGTCGCCGTAGGGCTTGGCCAGTAGTGGGAATAGTAGGGAGCGGTGAGGCCTCCGCGGCAGCACAGCCGACCACAGGAGGCAGGAGCATGCGACACGACCGACGCTGCTTTGGGTGGCTGGAGCAAGAAGACCAGAGGTTGAAGAAGCACTTCGGCTGTTGGATGGACGTCATACGGTCACTGGAGCTAGAATCGTTTATATTGACTTAGTTGACAAAGCCCTCCATCCCCGTCAATTTAGTAGGCCCACAAGTCAACCTCCCACCAAGGTGGGTCCCAGCTAGCAGGGGGGTATTCATTTTTTTGTGCGTAATAAGGAGGCACTTTCGGTGGGTCCGAGCTGACAGCAGGGGGAATGTTTTTTTCGTGAAATATGGAGGCCCTCGGGTGGGTCCCAGCAGTCAAGGGCAAATGTTTTTTTCATGAAATACTGGTGGGCGTCTGGTGGGTCCCTGCTGTCAGGTGGAGGAATAATTATTTTCCGTGTAATAAGGAGGCACTTCCTTGCAGCTGCCATGGACCCAGCTGTCAGCCTCTCCACATACAGTATTCTTCGGATGGAATTCGGTCGTTGACCACATTGACCACGCCGCGCCGAGAGCACCACGGCGGTGGACGACAGCGAGGCCTAGGAAGGGGACGACGAGGAGCCGGGGAAGACGCGACAGTGGATGCACACGCGGAGAGGAGTACGAGGGTTCACTGGTTCGACTGCACTGCCGTCACCGCAGAACAACAGGGGGTGTGGGTGAGTGGAGTGGAGGGATGGCCTGGCCAGCGGTGGGAGTGGTATGGGGGCGGTGAGGCCTCCGCAGCAGCACAACCGGCCACGGGAGGCAGGAGCAGGCGGCATGACGGGCGCTGCTTTGGGCGGCTGGAGCAAGAAGACCAGAGGTTGAAGAAGCACTATGGCCGTTGGATGGACATCGTACGGTCAGTCGAGCTAGAATCGTGCATATTGACTAAGTTGACAAAGCCCTTCGTCCCTGTCAACTTAGTAGGCCCACAGCTCGGATTTGGCAGAGAACATATAGCCCATTTGCGATTTGTAAGAATGTACATCCCATTTTTTAATTCTAATGGAATTTACTACAGCCCATTTACATTTTGTTAAAAGTACAACCCAACTTCTAGCTAGGACAACGATTAATAATTTCAAACAACTCCTCAAAACAGAATTCAAAAAAAATTCCCATATTTTGATGGGATCCGAAATATTTTTATCCGAAATTTCTAGTCAGGTCAAATATAATTTCAAAATAAAGTTGTATTACGTTAAAATACAACGAAATATTGCGCGTGCAACAAGTAATGAAATTAAAAATTTCAAATTCCAAAAATAATATATTTTTCAAACTAATCACGTTTTTGGTGCATAGTAACTGTCCAGTTATTATAATTACATCCCATTTATTATTTCTTAAAGTCCATTTTCTTGTTAAGCCTAATGCATACCTCCTAGGAAAGTTTGCAGCCGCATTGCTGATGTTGAAAAAAGGCCTGTGTAGTACAGTAGAACCTAGCATGGTTACTTAGCCCACATTCAGCGACGCCGGAAAGGCCCAAACAAGGCTTCTGTACAACTTTTTGAAGTCACTGAGCTCAATTAATAACTTAAGAAAAAAGTTAGATTACAGTGGAACCTCATTAAAAGTTGTCACGAGCAAATAAATAATTCAACGGGTCCCACTTGTGCGTCTGCGCGTGTGTGTGCGTGCGTGTGTGTGTGTATGTGTGTGTGTGAGAGAGAGATAGAAAGAGAGACCCATCGGTCGATGCTTGTAAATACATCTTTGAGCCATATGCATCGTTGATGCTCTGTAAAAACTTATATAGTTGACACAATCATATAGAACATCATAGCACATTGAACTTGCATACAAAAATTTCACGCAAGCGGCACAATCAGGCTGGAAGCAGTGGCTCGCTACAGGAATGGCTATGTTGAAACCAACGAAGTCGTACATAACGGTTCATCGTCTTTATCAATGATGGGGAAATATCTTGAATGTTGTGTAAAGAAAACAGACAGACAACACAATAAGTTCTGCTAGCACATTAAGTTGACGCACAACCCTTTCTAAAAAAAGTTCAGGTACAAAATTAGAACAGGTCACAATCAAATGTACGGGCATATCACTGCTTCACACCCATAGCTCGGATTTAACTAGTACTCCCTCCGTCTAGGAAAAGTTGTCCACAGGGCAGTGTATTTGTTTTCTGCAAAAAAAACCCATAGAGTTTTAAACACGTCACAAAGAAGTCCATCTCCTTCCTTGCTCCTCCCCCGTCGCCCGCGCCTTGTAGCCATCGTCGGCTACCCACCTGCGCTGCCGCCCGCCTGGATCTACGCTGCGACCAACACCAGAACCGTGGCCCAGCCCGCGACCAACAATAGTGCCGCTGCCCGCTTGCACCTGTGTCGCGGCTTACCACCTGCACCGCCCGCCGTGAAGGCGACCTGCGCCGGCGCCCTCCTCAAGCTACGCCGCCGGCCCCGTTGAAGGTTGCCGCCCACATTCGCCCACCTTCGCTGCCCACCTGCGCCTCCGATTTCGTCCGCTTCGGCCGCCGGCACCGTGGACAATTCCGGCCACTCCCACCTCTCATGCTGCTACTGGTGGACGACGCCGGCGCCGTGGACCTCTGATGCTGCTTTTGCCTTTTCCCCTGCCTCGCCTTTGCTGCCACTCCCGCCTGTGCTGGTGAGTCTGCCCCGCCCGCCTCTGCTAATGCTGCTATTCAATTTGTTGCTGTGAGTCTAAATTTGTTGTTCTCAGTACATGCGGAGAAAATTCAGTCGGGGGATACAAAGCTAGAGAAATAATCCAGGACAAAGGTTGTACACTGCTGCTAAATGATGAACAGATTATAGTGAAAATTTAGTTTGATGCCATCAAATTCATTGAGTAATACTCTTGGCATTCTTGGAGATCTGCTAGTTTTTGGAAGTTTTTCTTGCTACAGTTAACTGAAAATGTTCAGTGTTCCAATACTGTAGAGAAACTACAGTGCCTGTAATTCAGTTATGACTCCTTTACTGAAATTGTAGTGTTTGCTAAAACTGAGATGTAAACTAAAGGAGTTTGTAATTTGCAGAAGCTGTAGCATACTCCAACAAGTGATAAATGCACTCAAAATTTCACTGGGAAAATGTAGAGGCTGCTCACTTGTTACTGAAAGTTTTCTGGAGTGATAAATGCACGCAAAAGAAGTTCAGTTAACTGTTACTGTTGCTGTATGAATTCCAACCAGGTCAATTTGTTGTCAGTTACTCTGTAATACTCAACCAGGTTTATGCAAAATGAAGATCAACCATGTTTATTTGGATTTATTTGGATTTATTTGAATCATTTGAATTTATTTGCTTTATTTGGATTTATACACCATTTGTCCAATTGCAAACATACCTAAAGTTTCCAATTGTCCAATTTCAGTCATTCACTTTACAGAGAGCTAAGCATAGCCATGACTCTTCCCTAAATATTCCTGTAGAATCAATTCAAGCAGCACAAAACAGAAAACTAAAAACTGCCACAACCCCTTAACTAAGAGTTGATAAAAACATGTCCCTAAAATTGGAATTATTTGAATTAGCTAGGTTTATTCTTCTTCATATACAGAAAAAGATGAATATTGTTCGTATACTAGTTACTTCAAATTTAGAACTGAATAAACACTTGTCATCTTCAGCAAACACTTGTAAATCTAGAGTGGTTTAAACTTCAAATGCACCAAGTACTAATATCCTTTGCCAGGCTACACACCATCTACTTGGAGTAGACAACAAGATTCATAGAGACATGCACGCTTCAATAGACTTGTGAATGCTAGCAAAGTGATAAGTAAAAACTTGGATGTTCTCAGAAATATAGCACCATAGGACATTAAGTGAACTGGCCTGTATGCTAAAGGCAAGGAAATTCCACCTTCTTTTCTACTTGGAGTAGTTGATGAACTGGCCTGTATACTGCAGCTACACATAGGTTCTGCAGAAAATGCACCAAAAGAGTTACACACAGGTGAAGTAAGTGGAAAGCAACATTTAATCTCCACTTCTTTTTTTGGTAGTGAAATTCAATCTGAATTTTGTAAGCATAGAAAATGCACCAATACTGAACATTTATTCCCACCTACACCACCATCTTGTCAGTTTCGACAGTGTGTGTATGGAGTAGTTTTGACGGCAGTATAATTATGCATCATGTAAACATTATGAGAATGATTAAGGGTTCAGCAATCAGATTATAATTATGACCAAAACAGAGGAACAAATATCATGGTTAGTTTTATGTAAAAAAATCAGAAATGGAGTTACTCACTTGAAGTTACTATAGTTACTCACTTGAACTTACTGTAGTAGTGGCCAAAATTTAGATAAGTTACTAAAGAGCAGAAGTAGTGGCAAAACTTCAAAGTACTAAAAAGATTCTACACTAAATATACAGTGTTATCAATGTTCTGTATCCAGGACATTTTTTATCTGTTTGCATGCATAGCTCCCACCTATCAGGAAGGATGGGCACGTACATGAACAGGTACGACTCATCAATCTACCTGCATAGCCTTTTCGTTTAGTCTACCTAGTCGTCTAATCAACTGCATGCACACCACTTCTCCCATTTACTTATCCATCGGGAACCGATTCTCCTCGACTTCTTCACCTCCCCTTCGTCTTCATTTGCATCCAAACCCCACTGCGTTCACATTGTTTTAGCCTCTTTAAATAATCATCTACTACTTCAGTTAGACTAGCCATCTAATCCTAATTCTCCAAACCATAGCCCTCCATTCCAGCGGTTCCAAATGGCAGAAGAGATCAAGATGCAGGTTTTTAGCATCCAACATGTCGTCATCAAAGGCTTGATGCGCATAGTTGCCACCGTCACCGTCCACCCAAGGGTTGTTAGGCAGTGGATCAACAATGTATCCAACTCCCTCAAAAAGGTACAGACGAGGGTCATCGGTCTCAATGTTGAGTACACGGAGCGTGCCCCTGGGAAGATCCAGTGCACCGCCGTCCTTTAGCTGTGCCACGAAGATGATGTTTTGGTGTACCACATCATACACTCGCCCTCCATACCACGTGAGCTTCATGATTTCTTGTCTCGGGAGGACGTATACTTCTGTGGGGCAGCCATCGAAGGGGACAAACAGAAGCTGAAGTCGTACAACCTTGATTTGAAAAGCATTGCTGACATACAAACCAGAATCAAAATTCCTGTAGAAGTTTGTGATAAATAGACACCATCCCTATTCGACGTAGCAAATTTTGTGCTCGGTACAAATCTTTAGAAGGGTGACGAGACGATGGCATTAAGGTCGTTTGGATGGGAGAATTATCCCTTGACGTACGAGCAGATAAAATATGCCGCCCTCGATGCCCGTGTGAGTTTCGAGATAGCTGCAAGGTCCAAAGAGCTTTTTGCGAAGCCGTCTCCCATAGAGAATGAGAAAAGGAAGAAGAAGAAGAAGAAGAAGAAGAAGAAGAAGAAG
The DNA here is from genome assembly GCF_018294505.1 of Triticum aestivum. Lineage (NCBI taxonomy): Eukaryota > Viridiplantae > Streptophyta > Magnoliopsida > Poales > Poaceae > Triticum > Triticum aestivum. Next base: position 140,644,199 of record NC_057794.1, on the reverse strand, counting down.
AAGAAGAAGAAGAAGAAGAAGAAGAAGAAGAAGAAGAAGAAGAAGAAGAAGAAGAAGAAGAAGAAAAGGCTGCACCAGCAGGAGGGCATTATGGATGGATGAACTATTTCCTCTCTTGTAAAAAAATTATTCCCTCTCGGTGTATATTGATATAGATGGACTATTTCGATGGTGTGCATGTATTTGGAACAGAGTAGTAGCGTGGGTCCGCTTGACTATAAGGAACTATTTATCCGCATATATAGCTTTCTCTGCTACTCCTTCCAGTGATCGGTATGCAGTGCATGTGTCCGTAGACATGACAGCTTGTGTGCATGAATATGTGGGCCACCTAAAATGCGGCGAGCATCAAGTTTCTACCATAGCCACCCGCGATTCCCACGATGCCGCTCGAACCCATGAAATCACACGTCCCCCGACCTGGGGCTCACCCCTCTTGGCCCCACTGCCCCTCTGCCTAAGGGAGCATTACATGTGGACCAGTCACCTATCGCGTCCACATGTTGTTGACTCAAAGGTAGGTGCAATGGATCCAAAGTAGTAGAATAATACTTGTTCACGTGCTTGAAATATAAACACTCTAGTTTTGATATACATGTGTCAGCAGACATGACAGCTTGTCCATGGAAGTTGAACCACGGCGACCATCACGTTTCTTGTTTCTACCACTGCCACACCCACACGCGATTCCCGCGACGCCGCTCCAACCCACGGCACGACGTCCCCGACGTCGACATGGATCCTTTGACGTGGTTATCACGGCCTTGCCCTGCCTTTCCTTCGCTGACAGGTGGGACCCATGCTTATGGGCCCCACATGTCAGTGACAGAATGGTAGAATTGTTCGCGTCACGGGATCCTCATCCCCCTGACGTGCCCCTCATCCCTCTCGGCCCCACCGCCCCTACTCTATCAACGAGCCCCGTCTCACACCAAATTTCTTGGCTTCCATGCTACAGCTAGATCTTCCCCTTGTTTCTGTTTTCCAACCCGGCGGCGGGCGGGGAGTTGGTTTGCTTAACGGCGGTCCCACATGAAAGTGAAAATGCTAGGCAACACGCCTTCCCTAAGCTATGTGTCGTGCCGGACGGGCCGTGTTGTACTCCCGATTCCCGGGCGTGTGGGGGTGCAACGCGAACGCGGCAGGCCTTTTCCTTTTACCAGCAATGTGCCCGTGCGTTGCGACGGATCCAAAGTTTTGATATACTCCTAATATATTACTCCCTCCGTACCTAAATATTTGTCTTTTTTGAGATTTCAAATGGATTTCACATACAGATTATATAGACATATTCTAGTGTTTCTAGAAAGATGCCTGCGCGTTGCACGAAGTTGATGGAAAAGGTAACCACAACTTATAAATTGACAGATGGAGTACTAGTTACAGTGATGCATATAATTAAGCAAAGGGATCGCACATGTCGGTATTGACTGGAACAAGAATGCAACATCACAATAAGAATTAATGCCACGATGATGCGATCACAGTGGTGGTTACAGAAGGCAAGAAGAAAGATGGATCCACGAACGTACGACCTCCTCCTCCTCAACTTAGTGCACCGGGCCACCGACCGGCGGCTAAGGAGCGGCAACTTTTGTGGCGAGGTCGAGGTGCTTCTCAGCAAAGGCATCCAAGGCTTCCAGCCGGTTGAGGAAGGCCAACGTCGTAGTGTCCTCACTGGCCTTGTAGATACCTATGTACATGATTTCCTCGTACATGTGGATGTGTAGGTCGACGAATTCTTGCAGGGCGAGGCGCCTTGCGGCGAGCGCGACCTCCAGGTGGACATTCTTCGTGGCGTCGGCGGGCAGCCGCAGGGCCACCAGTGCTTGAAAGAGGTTCCGTCCATGGAGGCCGATTAGGGTGGCAGGCAATGAGGAGCCCGGGCACGCGGGCTGGAGGAGTATGGCGATGTCGTCCGCGAGCTTCTTGAGGACGGTGAACTTGTTGCTGGTGGCAATGATCATCTGGTCCAACTGAGAGTCATAGTTGGCGTCGAAGGAGGCCATCCACCAGCCGGTCTCCAACACCATCTGGAGACGATCCTCGGCGCCATGCCGCAGGCCGGCGTCGTGGACCATCTGGCGCAGCCGCTGGCCGCTCACGAGCATCACTGCCATGGGTCTGGAGTGAGCTCTTTTGCGCTTAGTGTAGGTGCTTAGGCAAATGCTTAGGTGCGTACGATGTGGTAGATGCATTGGAATGGAGGGGCACCTTTATATGAGGGTAATGATGGCAAACTGCATTACATTCACATCGTGCAGCCTCTTTTCCCGGACCTCCTCCCATTACTTCCCTCATGCATTAATTGAAGGAGGATGCATTGGCAGTTCAACATATCAGGAACCGCTACTCCCTCCCTCGTCTGCATTAAAGCCGTATCGAGAACTGCGCCGCCCGCTGTCAAATCGAATACTCCCTCCGTCTAGGTGAGTATTAAGTCATCTTATGAAAACCAAATAGTAAACACATAGGCGTGGTGCATTAACTCTCACGTTGTGTCTTATTTTTTGACATAAATAGAGGAATCAACCAAGAAGAGATGTGGGGCTTGTATGCTTTTAATGACTTGAGACTATCAAACATGACATGCAGTGGTCAGTTCGTTGCACAAGAACAAATACAACCCACGTCAGCACACACGCATCTTATATAGCATCACATCCAATGCCTATAAAATATGAATGAGACCGATTTATATCTCATCTAGATGAGTTCTAGCAAAACTGTATTAATAATACTTAGCACTCCTGCGCCATGTATCATATATTAGTATCATGTAGTACTTTATTTATTTATGAGGTATCCAGATGGCACTGCACCGCCAAGAAAAGAGGGTAACATCAAAATTATGGACTACTTTTTTGAGTATGTTGGTAAGGTTCGGTCATAGTCACTTGTTGAAATCTCTAAAAATACAAATACTCCTTCCGTCCGGAAATACTTGCATCAAAATGGTTAAAAGGAAATGTATATAGACGTATTTTAGTTTTAGATACATCTCTTTTTATCCATTTTGATGACAAGTATTTTCGAACAGAGGGGGTAGAAAACAGAGTTGGTGATGATGGCGTGCGTGCGATCCTGCAATATAGGCCGTCAGATTTATATCTAACGGATAGGAAAGAAACTATGGAAATTTTGCAAAAATATACCCACACGTCTCTCCACGTTCGCAAATAAGGTCTTCCCTTGTTCAACCTTTTCTCTCACAAGGTAAACTACTCATACGAATGCATCTTGAGGTGTCCATAGAATCAAAGAGAGGGATGATGTGTGTGTGTGTGTGTGCGCGCGCGATCGATAAAGAGTGCCATCGAATTTGTGTGTGCCCACGTCAAAGATATAGAGTGGCTGGCATACTGGAACGTGAGATGGGACATGTGCAGTTTGTCGCTGTGGCATGGATACCTACCTGCAGCGCTCGACTATCGGTTTGTGGTGGGGGAAGAGGGAGGCCCAATTAACTATAGAGGTACAATGGCTGGTATATGTGTGGAGGAGGAGAAATGCCTACCTCATGTATTAAGGAGATCGATCTGCCTCATGTATTAAGGGAGATCAATCGGCATACATGCATATGTGCAGGAGAGGAATAAGGTTGGGAGAGAGACAGAGCTAGAGTGTTGGAGGGGGTGGTAGTGGAGTTGCTTCTAACAAATGGTGGGATAGGCTTGCTAGAAAAACGGAGGGAACGCCCGCAATATCAATAAGAGAGGAGATGGCTGCTTGTTGTCTGTGCACGTGCGTGTGAGAGACGGGTCAGGAGTCATGCACGAATGATGAGGGGGACGATGTGGCTGTGGTAAGCAGACGTAACTACACAAGAAGATCAATCGCCCTTTGTTAGAGAAAGGAGAGAGATAACTTGTGAGGTGCATCGATCGATGGGGGGTAGTTAAAGTCGATCTAGGTATATGTTGGGAGATCGATCGGTATAGCATGTGTGTGTTAGAAGCAAATGAGGCACGAGGAGAAGGATAGAGAGAGAGGGATGCATGTAGGAGGTTGTACGTAAGGCATACTATATCGAGGGGGAGGAGTGTGCGAGTACGAGAAAAATGAAAAGAGTGGTGGGAGTGAGGCATGGAAGGTGACAAGAGAAGAGGGGAAGCTTGTGTTTGTGCTAGGCACACCTGGCTAGAGAGGCATATCGATCAATGTGTGACGTAAAGAAGGAGCTGGGGGGCCTACACACACCGTGGGTGAACGACCCAAAGTGAAAAGACGAATTTGCATGATGGAGCTACACAATGCTTAGGGAGGGTGAGAGGGATGCGGGCGTGTGCATGCACAAGAGAAAGTTAGCGCTAGCTACAAAGATAAGAGGGTTGTGTGGGTGTAAAAGACGAATAGAGATCATATATACTTCATTATAAAAAGCGAATTCAGATATTTGAAGAATTTATCATAGTGTTTCAAACCGACGCATGTGTGAATATATATAACGGTGGTACACATGGTGTGGTTATGAACATGTTATACTACATTTAATATATTTTATCTCTACTCTTATAAAAACGGAGTTGTTGATGATGGTGTGCCTGCCATCCTGCATTATAGGCCGTCCAGTTTATATCTGGCGGATAGCAAGGAAACTATGATGGTTGAAGTTGGCAACAATCATGATTGTAGATTCTTATTGAAATAGAGAAACGAATTCAAATTTAGTTCGAATTGCAACGGTACTATAGACATTTGGAATGCACTAAAATGTTGGTATGAGTAGGTTACATGCATTATACAGCAAGCGAAAAAATTTAATCGGACATAACATGGATTCATACTCCGTCCTTCCATCTATATAGGGCGTAATGAGATTTTAAGATAGCCTTTGACTATTGACAAGATTAATAGGACATGACATGCACAATGTGAAAATTATATCATTGAAAGAACCTTTCACAGACGAATTTAACAGTGTGCTTTGTGTAAGTTACATGTCATATATCATTGCTCTAATATTTGGTCAAAGTTAGCATCGAAAAATGCATTAGGCCCTATATAGATGGAAGGAGGGAGTAGCTTTGAATAGCATTTGTATAGTAAAACGGGGCAAGACTCTCTCTTTGTGTGGTGTGAATAGTTTTATTTTTTTCATTTTCTTTTTGGTTGAGGGAAGTGCAAATTGATTTGGTACGTATACAAGTACAATATTACTACACGTTAGGCTTGTCCCTAAAATTCAACCCGCGTCTTGTTATATCCCGAAAATTCAGATATCGTGCTCCCAAAACTGGCGCCTTCACAACCCGCGCCTTGCTATCCTGAAATTACAACACGCGCGAAAACTCCCTCCAACTGCCAAATCCCGACACGCGAAATCCCCCTTCTAACCCTGAGCCGAAAGGGCCGCTAGTTCAAATCGGTGGGGGGTACTTTTGTAACACACCCTACATTTTGGACAAGCGCGTCCGTAAGTCATGCTTCACCCCCTCCCATCGCCCCCTTTTCGCCATTCGAAATCCCAGGCCGCCATAACCTTTCCGCTCCAGCCACGAAACCCCACCCTCCTCCGTCCACCACGTCACCGCTGCCCAGCCGGAGCCTCATCCCCGACGACGTCGTCCACCGCAACAGCTCGACGTCCATCGTCCACCTCCTCGGAGGAGGATCCATCATCCATCTCGCCGTCCCGCCGGTTCAGCCGCCCCGTCTTCCACCTCCAAGGAGCTGCTCCGACGACCCCCTCATCTATCGCGGCCGCTCCATCCCCACAGCACCGCATTAACCCGCTCCACCAGAACCGCAGCATCCTCACCGACTCCTCGGACGAAGCCGAGGCCTACTCGGCGCCACCAAAGAGGTTGTACACTCATCGCATCGCACCTTCTCCTTAACTCGACCTCCCGGCGCCGACGGTGCTCCATCCCGCACCCCCATGGAGCGGCTACCTTGAAGCCGGCGCCGCGGGCGACATCTCCACGGCGGCTCTCCCCTAGTGCGAGGCCCCTTCGGCGGCGGTGTCCATACCAGCCGGATCTGCTGCAGCTGCTCCGGCTCTCGCTCGCTCGCTCGCGCTACTGCTGCTGCACCAGCTCTCGCTCGATCTCTTGCTCGCCCAGCTGCTGCTGCTCTCCCCCTCGCTCGTGCTGCTGCTCTGCTCCGATTAAGCCACACTTCAGTCGACTGAATCGACTTTTGGGTCAGTTGATTTTCAGGGGTTGGGGGGGCTCGCCGGAGTTAAGGAAGAACCACCCGCAGTGGGGACGGGCGCTCGCCGGAGAGGTACCCCACTATCTATCTTAGAGTTCAGGGTGGGGGGCGGGGGGCCTAGAGGGCTGGCCGGGGCGGTCGTGGCGAGTTGTTTTGGGGCGGCGAGGCGGCGCTGGGGCCGGCGGTTCGGACGGTGGTGGCTGGCGGCTCAGGGGGTGCAGGTTGAAGATGAACTGCAGGCCCTCCATAAACTACATGTCAAGTGCCTCTCTCCTACCATTGCATTCAGTTTCGACAGTAGCATTCAGATTCCACAGTAAATTTCAGTTTCGACAGTTAAGTTCAGAGTCAATAGTTTTTACCTCATCTGTTGTAGTCAGGTGGTTTTTGGTGATGTTAATTTTACATCCATTTTACATCATCTATTGGAGATGCTATTAGAATCCCACTTGAGATTGACGATGTCTGTCTTGTGCTGCTTCAGCCTTGTCGTCTTACGGCTCACCGGAGCTGCTCCAATGACAGAACGATCCATCACAACAGAGTAGTGCCCTGGGCGCCGTCTATAGATTCCTCAGATCTTCCTCCACACCTCCGACAGCCACCTCTGCCTCAACTGCTTCAGCGACCAACCCAATGATGCCAATGTCGACACAGCTACGACAAAAGAGGTTGTACACTTGTTGCATCACTTATTACTATACATTCACGTCGATCCATTAGGGCTATTTTTGTTCAACGGAAAAACATCAATCCACTGGTTGTTACCATCACTCTAAATTTCTGCATGCTCTCTTTACATAATCTCACCATATTTTTTCCGCATGCATGTCAGATATTGTACATAGTCATGCTGAACATGTAAAGAAAAAGAGAAGAGTTTTGCGCGGCAATACACTATCATGCAGACATCGCTCCATGGTGGGTTCAATGGCAAACCCTCCCCACCCCTCTCTAGATTGTAATCCAGAGAAAGATATCTATTCTGAGGCGGATTCAGACGCCGCTGACCACTCCTATTTACCCCCCAAGGTGTTTGCTCTACCTTGGCATGATGATGTTAGTCATATCATGCATGTGTTGCCTTGCAGTGCCTACTTTTGACATCATATATGCCATCTGCTTACTTTAGACATGTTCTGTAATGCCACCTGTTTAGTTTCTATATCATATATGGGGATTATGCAGTCTCATGTCTTTTAGCCAGCCATAATATATGTGAAATGTGCAATGCCATCCTGTTTAACCAGGCATCATATATTTGAATGATATCTTGCCCATCCTTTTCTTCATTACATTTCCATTTGTCAACAATGTTTGTACATTAAACTACTTTTCCTGTGAATCAGCCATTTGGGTGGGAGATGGAAAAATCAGGAGTGAAAACAAGGCCTTCAGAGCAGACAGTGCTACCTATCGAAGCAGATCTCTTGTTGGGTCCCGATAGCTCCTCAGAGATGGATTCAGAGACAGATGACCAGTCCTATTCCCCCACTGAGGTGTATGCTCTAACTTGGCATGGTTATACTGCTCATATCATGCATACGGTGTCTTGCATTGCATAGTTTAGACATCATATACACAATATTCAACACCATGTTCTTAGTTTGGACATCATATCGAATGCCCTCTGTTTAGCATATAAATCACATATGTGAATTAAATGATGCGATCCTGATTACTTAGATAACATGTAGGTGAATTATGTCATGCGATCCTGTTTAGTTATTCATCATATCTTTGAATTATGTTATGCTATGCTATCCAGTTTAGATAGACATCATATATGTGAAATTATGTCATGCTACCCGTTTTAGTTAAACAATATACATGTCAACTATTTCATGCCCTCTTTTTTCCACACTATCTATTGCATCTGTCTCTCATACAATGTCTGTACATTCAACTATGTTTCCTGTTTATCAGCCATTTGAATTGGAGCGGGTGATGCCAGTATCTAGCGGACTAAAAACACGGTCTTCCAATAAAACAGTGCTACCTCTTGGTGGAGATAGCACCTCGGTTGTACATGCACAAGAACCAGCCCTACCACACATAACCCAAACTCTCGCAGATTGTACCCCTACTGCGATGGACAGAGAACCAGCTTCACCCAATCTAACCCCAACCCCAGCCAATAGTAACCCAGTTCCTATTGACACAACACCATCTCCACCATAGAGCTCCCAAACAAGAGCAGTTAGTAAGGCAGCTCCAGTGCCCAAAGGGCCAGTACTATCACGACAAACCCCAACTCCACCAGTTAGTACACCTATTCCTGTGGAGGAAGCACAACCAGCTAGTCGTAGTTTAGCATCTATCGCATTTGATGTTGTTAAATCATATGTGTGTATCTTCCCATCTTGGAAATATTATACTGAAGATGAAGGAAAATGCCAGTTGCAGGTGTTTGTCCAGGAGTTATGTGTAAGTAATGTTATTCATGGCAATTACTTTGCTTCGTCCCATACATCCTACCTCCATCATGGTTATAATATAGCAAATTTTCCCATTTTTCTCTATAGAGAAGGACCGTTTTGGAAACTCAGGATGAGGTAACCTGTGCTAATACCTCTGCTATCTTCAAGAATGCTTGGTGGCAATATCGGAATTACCTGAAGAAAACGTACTTCACCGGCAAACAAACTCATCAAATTCCCTTACGTTCTCCTGAGACACATTTACTGGACGATGACTAGGAACGCCTTGTTCTGTACTGGTCCCGAACCAAGAATGTGGTAAGGTCTATGAGCTCATTTTCTATTTTTAAGTATTATATTCTTGCGTCTTACTGTACTCTATTCATGTAGAACAAGTGCCTAAACCTGAAGTACAACTGTTCTAATTTAAGATTCCATTGCTATCATAGTTCAAAAATGCGTTAGGCGTTAATTGTGCGTTTTGCCAACCCTTTGCGCTTTACTGACCAAAGCACATGCTTGTGCGCAGTTATGCACAGATTATGCGTAGTTATGCGCAATGCGTTTTGCCAACGCCTAGAGCCTAGGCGCGCTTAAGCGCGCCTTTTTTTAACTATGATTTCTTTGCTCTTGTATCACTGTATTTACTCATACAAACTTATTTTTAAATTGAAGGATCCAATCGAAACTCCAATGGCACAGCAGGTATGTTCACGCATGTTTCTTTAACAGGTTTGCTCTTATCAATAGCTCTGTTGATTTCAATTTCAATTGTGTATACAGTTGACTTTCATATCATGCACATTACTAGCATCACAATAGAGCCAATAGTGTTGTTGTACATGTAGACCTGTGGTACCCATCTGAAATCTTGTTGTGCCATGTAGTTTCCCACGCTTTGTATTCTTTCACTACTGCTTTGTCTTGAACTGATATGATTTGAATAGTGTCTCTATTTTGATTTGGCAAGACAATGCAGTGACCATAGGACATAGATAGATGTTTGTTTGATGCTTTTATTATGTACTAGTACTTGGCAATAGAAGACTTGGTAGTTTAATCCTGTCCACCTTACTAATGAACTGGAGACCGAAATGAGTTTCATATACTAGTACATGCTAAACTTGTTATGTGTCTGCTTGTTTCTTCTTTTAGAATGCTGACAGAATATTGGGGAAGAGTGCCTTATTAAGCAATGGTAAAGGAAGTAATGCAGATAAGGTTCAGGATAGTGACACATCCTTGTTGGTCTCCAACAAAGCTGATAAAACAGCTAAGGAAGACTATCTTGAAGACAGCGAGACAACCCCAAAGTCCTATCTTGGTTTAGTGTTCGAGTTACTGGCCACTACCGCTTGCACAAGCTATTCAAACTCACTGTCTGAATCAGTTCGGTTTCTTGAGTCTCAACTACAAGCTGAAAGACATCGATCAGCTGTGCTATGACAAGAAGCGGAAGGACTGCGGAAGTCCCTGGAGCATTCAGATGCATACTTTTTGGTGCAACAGCAAGCGTTGGAGGATTTTAGCGCCAAACAGGACAAAGCTAATCAGCTTGCTAAGCTTATTGGCAGCATGGTGGATACCCAGGATAACGTTTCTTGAGCTCTTCTTAAGTTGTTTCAGTTATGCTCTTGTTTTGCTACTGCGTTTATGTGCACTAGTGGCCAATTTTGACGGCCAGTGTATGTAATGTGCTGCTTTGTTCCCTATATTTGCACTGGTGGCGAACTTTGATGCCCAGTGGATGTAATATGTGTAATAGCGGTAATAGGCTAGCGTTAATTGCTTGCTTATTTATTTCCTTATCGTCTTGTTTAGTTGTTTGCTTGTAGTCACTGCAGTTCTTTTTCTGTTTTTTTCTAGTGGCCACAATAGCCTATTTTTGGTAACTAGGCCAAAATAATAATGGGCCTTCTACGGGCCGTATGATCCATGGGCCTTCGTCCGGCCATAGGATCCATGGGCCTTCTATACGGGCCTTAGGGTCCATGGGCCTTCTACGGGCTGTAGGGTCCATGGGCCTTCTACGGGCCATACGATCCATGGGCCTTCTACGGGCCGTACTATCCATGGGCCTCATACAGGCCCTAGGATCCATGGGCCTTCTACGAGGCGTATCATCATTTTGCCAATCATGGGCTGTACTATTCATGGACCATAACGGGTCGTTAATAGGCTGTATTTGATAACTCTATGAAAACAGCCCAACGGGTTTTTTTATGTGAAAATGGCCCAACGTATTAACGGTCCACAAACGGGCCGACTGTAACGACAGGCTGAATTTGGCCCACAAGCAGAAAATGACAGTAACAGGCCGTATGTAACCGAATGCTGCAAATGAGCCCAAGAATCAATGGGCCCTGAGAAGGCCGAAAGATAACTTGGGCTGGAAACGGCCCAATGGAATAACGGGTCGTTAATGGGTATAAAGTGATACACCTCATGTTTCAAATTTGTTACATAACGTTTACCATACGTGCATGCTACGGGACTTGCAAACTTCAACACAAGCATTTCTCAATTTCACAACTACTCAACTAGCACGACTTTGATATTATTACCTCCATATCTCAAAACAATCATCAAGCATCGAACTTCTCTTAGTATTCAAAACACTCATAAGAAAATTTTACTAATCTTGAAAACCTAGCATATTAGGATTTTAAGAAAATTACCATGCTATTTAAGACTCTCAAAATAATCCAAGTGAAGCATGAGAGATCAATAGTTTCTATAAAACAAATCCACCACCGTGCTATAAAAGATATAAGTGAAGTACTAGAGCAAAACTATATAACTCAAAAGATATAAGCGAAGCACATAGAGTATTCTAGCAAATTCCAAATCATGTATGGCTCTCAAAAGGTGTGTACAGCAAGGATGATTGTGGTAAACTAAAAAGTAAAGACTCAAATCATACAATACGCTCGAAGAAAAACACATATCATGTGGCGAATAAAAATATAGCTCCAAGTAAAGTTACCGATAGAAGTAGACGAAAGAGGGGATGCCTTCCGAGGCATCCCAAAGATTTGGCTTTTAGGTCTCCTTAGATTATCTTGGGGGTGCCATGGGCATCCCCAAGCTTAGGCTCTTGCCACTCCTTGTTCCATAATCCATCAAATCTTTACCCAAAACTTGAAAACTTCACAACACAAAACTCAAAGTAGAAAATCTCGTGAGCTCCGTTAGCGAAAGAAAACAAAAGTCCACTTCAAGGTACTGTAATGAACTCATTATTTATTTATATTGGTGTTAAACCTACTGTATTCCAACTTCTCTATGGTTTACAAACTATTTCACTAGCCATAGATTCACCAAAATAAGCAAACAACACACGAAAAACAGAATCTTTCAAAAACAGAACAGTCTGTAGTAATCTGTAGCTAGCGCAAGATCTGGAACCCCAAAAATTCTAAAATAAATTGCTCGACGTGAGGAATTTATCTATTAATCATCTGCGAAAAGAATTAACTAAATAGCACTTTCCAAATAAAAATGGCAGCAGTTCTCGCGAGCGCTAAAGTTTCTGTTTTTTACAGCAAGTGTAACAAGACTTTCCCCAAGTCTTCCTAATGGTTCTACTTGGCACAAACACTAATTAAAAAAAAACACAACCAAAACAGAGGCTAGATAATTTATTTATTACTAAACAGGAGCAAAAAGCAAGGAATAAAAATAAAATTGGGTTGCCTCCCAACAAGCACTATCGTTTAATGCCCCTAGCTAGGCATAACAAGCAAGGATAGATCTAGGTATTGCCATCTTTGGTAGGCAATTCTTCAATGAGGCATCTACCATATTTAGGAATTTCTTTATTTTTATTGATTATCAAACTTTTAGGCACAAGATCAAAAAAATCATTTGTGACAAATGGTTCCTTAATGATAGAAAAAAGATTCGGATGAATAATTATAGATTTGAGATCCGTAGTTTCCTTACTAGAGGATTCACCCTTATTTTTAGGAACATACATAAACTTGGAAATTTTAGTGGAAGGACTTGGAGTATTCTTTACGGAAGAAAAAGCGGTTCCCAAGTTGGTAATAATATCCTCAAGTTTATCGATTCTAGTGGAATCATGATTTATTTTCTCATTAACTATGGGTTCCTTCTCTTTAATATTTTTCAAAGTGACTCCTACTTTAGATCCATATTTATAGATTCGGTTGTGCATCTTTTTACCCAAATTTTCAATTATCTCTACGGTAGCAACCTTATTTTCAATAATTTCAAGTCTTTGCATTACATGCTCCAAAGTTAATACAGTTCCATTAACCAAAAGCGGGGGTGAGGCAAACAAATCTATCATAGCATTATAAGAATCAAAAGTATGGCTACCCAAGAAGTTCCCTCCAGTAATAGTATCAAGGACATATCTGTGCCAAGGAGTAACACCTACATAAAAATTGCGAAGAAGAACAGAACTAGATTGCTTCCTGGTAGACCTATTTTGAGCATTGCAAATTCTATACCAAGCGTCTTTTAGATTTCCCCCTCCCTTTGCTTAAAATTTAGAATTTCATTTTTGGGAGACAACAGAGAAGATAAGGGACTAGCCATAATGACAAGCAAACGAACTAACACACAAGCAAACAAAAAACAAGCGGGCAAAAAGAGGAAAATAGAGAAAGAGAGGGAGGATAGAGAGAGAGGGCAAATAAAATGGCAAGGGTGAAGTGGGGGAGAGGAAAACAAGAGGCAAATGGCAAATAATGTAATGCGGGAGATAAGGGTATGTGATGGGTACTTGGTATATTGACTTTTGCGTAGACCTCCCCGGCAACGGCGCCAGAAATCCTTCTTGCTACCTCTTGAGCACTGCGTTTGTTTTCCCCGAAGAGGAAGGGATGATGCAGCAAAGTAGCGTAAGTATTTCCCTCCGTTTTTGAGAACCAAGGTATCAATCCAGTAGGAGGCTACGCGCCAGTCCCTCGTACCTGCAGAAAACAAATAAATCCTCGCAACCCACGCGATAAGGGGTTGTCAATCCCTACATGGCCACTTATGAGAGTGAGATCTGATAGATATGATAAGATAATATTTTTGGTATTTTTATGATAAAGATGCAAAGTAAAATAAAAGCAAAGGAAATAACTAAGTATTGGGAGATTAATATGCCGAAGATAGACCCGGGGGCCATAGGTTTCACTAGTGGCTTCTGTCGAGAGCATAAGTATTCTACGGTGGGTGAACAAATTACTGTTGAGCAATTGATAGAACTGAGCATAGTTATGAGAATATCTAGATATGATCATGTATATAGGCATCACGTCCGAGACAAGTAGACCGACTCCTGCCTGCATCTACTACTATTACTACACTCATCGACCGCTATCCAGCATGCATCTAGAATATTAAGTTAATGAAAATAGAGTAACGCCTTAAGCAAGATGACATGATGTAGAGGGATAAACTCATGCAATATGATGAAAACCCCATCTTGTTATCCTCGATGGCAACAATACAATACGTGCCTTGCTGCCCCTACTGTCACTAGGGTAGGACACCGCAAGATTGAACCCAAAGCTAAGCACTTCTCCCATTGCAAGAAAGATCAATCTAGTAGGCCAAACCAAACTGATAATTCGAAGAGACTTGCAAAGATAACCAATCATACATAAAAGAATTCAGAGAAGATTCAAATATTGTTCATAGATAGACTTGATCACAAACCCACAATTCATCGATCTCAACAAACACACCGCAAAAAGAAGATTACATCGACTAGTTTTCTACAAGAGAGGGGGAGAACATTGTATTGAGATCCAAAAAGAGAGAAGAATCCATCTAGCTACTAACTATGGACCCGTAGGTCTGATGTGAACTACTCACACTTCATCGGAGGGGCTATGGTGTTGATGTAGAAGCCATCCGTGATCGATGCCCCCTCCGGCGGAGCTCCGGAACAGGCCCCAAGATGGGATCTCGTGGATACAGAAAGTTACGGCGATGGAATTAGGGTTTTGGCTCCGTATCTGATCGTTTGGGGTACGTAGGTATATATAGGAGGAAGGAGTACGTTGGTGGAGCAACACGGGGTCCACGAGGGTGGAGGGCACGCCTGGGGGGGGGGGTAGGCGCGCCCCCTACCTCGTGGCCTCCTCTTTTGTGTCTTGACGTAGGGTCCAAGTCTCCTGGGTCTTGTTCGTTGAGAAAATCACGTTCCCGAAGGTTTCATTTCGTTTGGACTCCATTTGATATTCCTTTTCTTCGAAACCCTAAAACAGGCAAAAAACAGCAATTCTGGGCTGGGCCTCTGGTTAATAGGTTAGTCCCAAAAATCTATACCTACTAATAAAGCAAGGTGCGTTTCTCCAATTTTTTCATCCGTTCACCATTAAAAGATTTTTTTCCTATCCGAGGCGGTACTAAACTTTTTTCGTTGTCTGTTAGCAAAGGAAAAACGATTTCTGCAGAATTACGTGCGTGGGCCGCGTGAGCTATGGCCCAGTAAAGTCAACCCAGTTTTCACTTCCCGCACAACAATAAAATATCATATTTCCCGCACAATGCGACAAATAGTTCAGTTACGCACAGGGCGCCCAAGATTCGGTGGCCCATTTCTGTCTGTGTTCTGTTCCAATATTTCTTTTCTTGTTCCTTTCTCTTTGTAGTTCCTGTTTCTTTTTTATTTTCCCCATTCTATGTCTACTTTTCACTTTTTTCCAAAATTCAAAATTTTCAAAAATGTATGCAATTTCAATTTTTATTCAAAATTTCGTAAAATGTTATGAATTAAAAAAATGTGTTCCTATTCCAAAAAATGTTTGGATTTCTTTTGTCATGCCAATCATTGTTCAAACTTTAAAAAATACTCCCATTCTTCTAAAAAAATGTTCTTATTTAAAAAAACAAGATTTAAAAAAAATCATTTGACAAATGTTCCAAATACGAAAAATATTTTGTTTTAGAGATATGTGCAAAAATTGAAAATAATGTTTGCATTGAAGAAACACAATTTTCAAAATTCTTCCAAATTTTCAAAATATATTCCCATTTTCAAAAATTGTTCACAACTTACAAAATAATAGTATTTTTTGTAAAGGTTTGTGTTTTAAGAAATTTATGTGAATTTCCGGAAATGTTCCGTTCAAATTTTTTGATCTATCTTTGTCTTAAAATCTATGGAATTTAAAAAAAATTTGTTCGTAATTTGGAAGATTTTTCATGTTGCCAATTATATTAGGTAATTCATGTTATTCCAAAATTGTGTTCATTATAAAAACTTTTTACAATTTTAAATTTTTTGTCATTTTGAATTTTAGAAATTACTCCAATTTTTTGAAAAAATATTTGTGTTTTTGCCGAATTGTTGAAGATTTAAAAAATGTTACAAAATTTAAAAATATTCTTCTTTTAGTGATATGTTGAGAGAGTTGAAAATGTTTTTTGCATTAAAAGACACATTTTCTAAATTTCTTCTATATGTTCAAAATATGTTCCCATTTTCCAAAATTGTAAACAAATTAAAAAAATATCATACTTTATAAAACCTTCATGCTTTTAAGAAATGTTTGTGAATTTCAACAAATGTTCCGTTCAAAATTTTGTTAGTGTTTTTTGAAATGTACGGAATTTTCAAAAAAATGTTTGTAATTTGGAAAATTGTTCATGTTGCCAAGTATATTTGGCAGTTGATAGTAATCAATGTCTGAAAAGATTAAAAAATAAATAAAAATGTTTTGAAGCGGACGTTGCATTATATTCTTCAATGTTCATGCTGACCATTGGTTAGCAGGACGTGTTTGTTTTTGTGGCTAGCAACATGTGGTTGGCTCTTTAAGGTCGGGAGTTTGATCATTCCCATCCTTGGCTGCTCCTCATCTGGCACATCGAGCTAAGTTGGCTTGTTCAGCATAAGGAGTGCCATAAATTGTTAACAATGATAGCTTCCATATGCCAATAAAAAAACAACATGCAGGTTAATTGTAATTCAAAGAAATTGTGGGCACGTGTCAATACAACAGAATCTACTGGTTTGGCTCTAATTAAAGGGTGCCATGCTGAACTAGAGAATACGGTCATGTGAGGATCTTGATCCATTCTTATATTGAGCTAGAGGCATGTAATTTTATTATCCCGTTGCAACGCACGGGCATGTGTGGTAGTAATATAAAAGTGGATAATAAAGCCCAATAATGACCAAAACAGTAGATAATATAGCATGGAGCAATCAAAAATTATAGATACGTTGGAGACGTATCAGATAACCGTCTATGTCACCTCCTCATCAGGGGTTGGCGTCCATTCTACGATAAAACCTACCAATGCCCTGCTCTGAATAGTTGACGTGCTCTCAAACTTCAAACCAAAGCTGGATAACTCCAAAGCCCACTCCACTATTCTGCCGGTAGCTTCAGGGTTCCGGGGTACCCTTTGCAACGGAAAGCAAGTAACAACCATGATCTCACGGGCTTGGAAGTAGTGGCGAAGTTTCCTTGAGGCCATGATGAGACCAAAGATCAACTTCTATATGCTAGAGTATCTCAATATGGCCCCCTGTAATACGGAGCTGATGAAGTACACTAGGCGCTGCACCACTTTCTTCCTCGTCGCGTCCTTGGGGTTGCTCTTGCTGATGTGCTCATTGTTGTCTTGATCCTTCTCTGTCCCTACCAGTCTCTTCTCACTTTCTGCCTCATCTACTTCCCGCTGCGCTTCCAGGGCCGCACTGACCACTTGGTTGGTTGCCGCCAAGTATAGCAACCACGGCTCCTCGGGTTTGGGAGCAACCAAGGTAGGCACAATGGAGAAATAAGCTTTCAACTCTTGCAAAGCTGCATCTGCTTCTAGGGTCCACTTCATAGGGTCGTACTTCTTCAAGATTTTGAGGAACGATAGTGCATGCTCGACAGACTTAAAAATGAATCTGCTTAGCATGGTAACACATCCTGTCATGCGCCTCACATCCTTAACTGTCCTTGGAGCTTCGATCTGCTCGATGGCTTTGATCTTGTTGGGGTTAGCTTTAATCCCGTGATTGGATATGAAGAAACCAAGCAACTTGCCGGAGGTAACACCAAATACACACTTCTCCGGGTTGAGCTTCAAATTGATCTTACACAGATTATCAAATGTCTCTTCCAAATCCTGAATAAGGGTGGCCTTATCCTTGGTCTTGACCCCAATATCATCCATATAGGCTTCTATGTTTTTGTGCAACTGTGGCTCAAAACCAATCTGGATTGCCCTTGCAAAAGTAGACCCGACACTCTTTAATCCGAACGGCATGCGGACACAGCAGTACGTACCACAAGGAGTGATAAACAACGTCTTCTCTTCATCTTCCTTGGACATGAAGATTCGGTGATACCCAGAGTATGCATCCAGAAAGGATAGCAAATCACAACTTGAAGTGGAATCCACAATCTGGACGATGCACAGCAAGGGAAATGGGTCTTTCGGGCAAGCTTTGTTGAGATCTGTGAAATCTATGCAAAGCCTCCACTTCTCGTTAGCCTTTCGGACTACCACTGGATTTTCCAACCACGTGGGGTGCAGTACTCCTCTAACTAAATTAGCTGCCTCAAGTTTCTTGATCTCTTCTGTAATGGACTACTGCCTCTCCAAGGTCTACTTTTGGACTTTCTGCTTGAGAGGTCGGGCATGTGGGCAGACAGTAAGGTGGTGCTCGATTACCTCCCTGGGAACACCGGGGATATCAAATGGTTGCCAGGCAAAGACATCGATATTCGCCCTTAAGAAGGCAATGAGCGCGCTTTCCTATTTGTCATCGAGGGTGGCGCTGATAGTAAAAGTACCATCAACGCCAGCCAGCCTTGCTGGGACCTTCTTCACTTGGGGTGCATCAACCTTGGATCTCTTGCTGTTAGAACACTCCGGCACATCATCAACGGGTGTCGTGCACTCGGTGGGGGCACGCTTCCTAGACTCTTTGCCGGAGTCCCTACAGTCTCTCCTCTTTCCTTTGCTTTCCTTGGCGTGAGCCGCCACTGCCTCTGCCGCGACTGCGTCCCGGTACATCTTGTCCACACAAATCATCATTGGCTGGAGGAAACATGTGTCAGCTCATCGCTGGGACAGATGTCATCCACTCATTGGACAGAAGGCGCCTATGATACGTCGACACGTGGTAGGACCCAACAGAGGCCCATTCCTGGGAAAAGGCCGACCCGTTTGACTTGGTCAAAAGGTGGCGGGTCGGCCCATGGAAAGCCTGTTAACGGCCTGTTCGCATATAGCCCATTTACAACCTGCTAACCCAAGGCCCGTTACGCCCTATTCTAATTAGGCCCAGTAGCGTCATCTGGGCCATCCAATATGATTCCAGCCCGTTTTCACTTCTGGCCCATGTATGGCCATGACGTCTTTCGGCCCATATGAGGCCCTATGTAACTCTTGGCCTATTAACGGCCCGTGGTGAAACTGGCCCGTAATGAACAGTGTATCACTTTACACCCATTAACGGCCCATGGTGAAATTGGCCCGTAAAGAACAGTGTATCACTTTATACCCATTAACGGCCCGTTATTCCGTTGGGCCGTTTCCAGCCCATGTTATCTTTCGGCCTTCTCAGAGCCCATTTATTCTTGGGCTATTTTCCAGCATTCGTTTACTTATGGCCCGTTACTGTCATTTTCTGCTTGTGGGCCAAATTCAGCCTGTGGTTACAGTCGGCCCATTTGTGGTCCGTTAATACGTTGGGCCGTTTTCATAGCATCATCAAATACGGCCTATTAACGATGGCCCGTTATGGTCGGCCCATGAACGGACAATTCCAACTCTAGCCTGTTTACGACCAGAATGCGGTCTGTTTGGCCCATGTTTGGCCAATCGATCATACGGCCCGTATAAGGCCCATTGATGATACGGCCCGTAGAAGGCCCATTGTTTCTATGGCCCGTAGAAGGCCCATTGTTTCTACGGCCCGTAGAAGGCCCACTGTTTCTACGGCCCGTAGAAGGCCCACTGTTTATACGGCCCGTAGAAGGCCCACTGTTTCTACGACCCGTAGGAGGCCTAGTGTCACTAGAGTAAATATTAGCCCATGGTTATTGTGGCCTAGTTTTAAAAAATAGGCTATTGCAGCCACTAGCAAACCGCAGAAAAAGAACTGCACTGACTACAAGCAAACAAATAAACAAGACAACAAGGAAATAAATAAGCAAGCAACTTACACTTGGCTATCACGGCTATTACACATATTACATCCACTGGGCATCAAAGTTCGCCACCAGTGCAAATATAGGGAACACAGTAGCATATAAACGCCACAGCAAAACAAGTCCAGAACTGAAACCACTTCAGAAGAGCTCAAGAAACAATATTCTGGGTACCCATAATGCTGGCAAGATGCTTAGCAAGCTTATTAACTTTCTCTTGTTTGGCGCTTAAGTCCTCCAGCGCTTGCTGTTTCACCAAAAAGTATGCATCTGAATTCTGTAGGGACTTCCTTAGTCCTTCGGCTTCCTGTCGCATAACATCTGATCGATGTATTTCAACTTCAAGTTGAGACTCAAGAAGCCGAACTGATTCAGGCAATGAGTTCGAAGAGCTGGTGCTGGCAGTGGTAGCCAGTAACTCGAACACTACATCAAGACATGACTTTGGGGTTGTCGCAGTGTCTTCAATATAGTTTTTATCAGCTTTCTTGGAGACCAACAAGGATGTCTCACTATCTTGAACCTTATCTGCATTACTTCCTTTACCATTGCATAACAGGGTACTCTTCTCCAATATTTTATCCGCGTTCTAAAAGAGAAACAAACAAACACATCTTAGGTTTACAATGTAGTATATGAAACTCATTTTGGTAAACCAGTTCAGTAGTAAGGTGGACAGGACAACAGCATGAAACAAACATATATCTATGTAGTATGGTCACTGTATGGTCTATATCGTTCTAGTTAATGTTGCCAAATCAAGATAGATACAGTTCGAATCATATCTATTTAAGACAAAGTAGCATAGACAGAATATAAGTGTGGGAAACTACACAGCAATAACAACACTTGTAATGTGCATGGCATGAGAACATAACTGTTTATTCAATTGAAACTGAAATCAACATAGAGCAAGTTACAACAGCAAACAGCCAAACACGTTGAAGAAATAGGTTTAAAACATAGCTGTTGCGCCATTGGAGTTTCAATTGCATCCTTCGAATTTGAAATTAGTTGGTATCAGTAAATACAGTGATGCAAGAGCAAACTAGTATGAACCATAGCTACAGAACCTGACCTGAGAACAATTCTTCTTCTGCTTTAAGCATTGACTTCGGGTTCGGAGTGGTGGTCCTCGTGATTTGGGCACTACAGTTGCCTTACTAACTGCTCGTGTTTGGGTGCTCTGTGGTGGAGACGGTGCTGTGTCAACGGGAACTGAGTGTCTATCTGCTGGGGTTGGGGTTAGAAGGGGTGTAGCTAGTTCTCTGTCCAACTGGGTAGGGATACAATCTGCATGAGTGTGGGTTATGTGTGGTGGGGCTGGTTCTTAGGCAAGTACAACCGTGGTTCTATATGCATCGACAGGTAGCATGATATTTTCTGAAGACCATGTTTTTACTTCCACAGATACTTCCATCACTCCCTCCAATTGAAATGGCTGATAAACAAGAAAAGTAATTGAATGTACAGACATTGTAAGATAGACAGGTGCAATGGATAGTAGGGAAGAAAACAGGGCATGAAATAATTCACATTTATGTTGTCTAAGCAAACATAATAGCAGGACATAATTTCACATATATGATGGCTAATTAAACAGGATAGCATGACACAATTTCACATGTATGATGGCTAACTAAACAGGATAGAATGACATACTTCAAAATATGATGACTATGTAAACAGGATGACATGATATAACTATACGATGTGTCTATTAAAGTGGTTGGCATGCCATAAATCACAAACATGCCGTCGATGGAAACATGATGGCATGATATAATTCACGGATAGAATGACATAATTTAAAATATGATGACTATGTAAACAGGATGAGATGATATAACTATATTATGTCTTTAGAAAATGGGTTGGCATGCCATAATTCAGATACATGTTGTCTATGTAAACATCATGGCATGACATAATTCAAATATATGATTTATATACTAAGGAAGTGAGCAGAGGGCAATCGCATATATGATGTGTCAACTAAGGAGATGGCATTCAATATTGTGTATATGATGTAAAAACTAAGCATTGCAATACAACATATGCATTATATGAGTAATATAACCCTGCCAAGTTTGAGCATACACCTCAGGGGGATAATAGGACTGGTCATCTGCCTCTGAATCCTCCTCTGAAGAGCTATCTGTAACCAGCAAGATATCTGCTTCAGCAGGTAGCATTGTCTGCTCTGAAGACCTTGTTTTCACTCCAGATTTCTCCATCACCAATTCAAATGGCTGATGCACAGGAAGAGCAGTTGAATATACAAACATTGTCGACAAAAGCAATGAGAAATACAAAAAAGGACGGCATGATATAATTCACATATATGACGCTTGCCTAAACAGCATGGCATTGCATAATTCACATACATAATGCCTTGCAACAAGATAACATTGCATAATTCACATATATAATGTCTTGCAACAAGATGGCATTGCATAATTCACATATATGGTAATTAGACACTAAACAGGTGGCATTCACACAAAGCATGTCTAAACTAAGCAAATGACATAGCAATGCAAGATACCATACGCACGATATGAGCAACATAACCCTGCCAAGTTAGGGCATGCACCTCGGGGGGGGGGGAATATGACTGGTCATCTGTCTCTGAATCCTCCTCTGAGGAGCTATCGGTAACCAGCAAGACATGCGCTTCGTCAGATAGCATTGTCTGCTCTGAAGACCTTGTTTCCACTCCAGATTTTTCCATGACCGTGCCGAATGGCTGATGCACAGGAAGAGTAATTGAATGTACTAAAATTGTTGACAAATTTAACACGTAATAAAAAATGATGGCATGATATAATTCACATATAAGATGACTGGCTAACCAGGGTGGCATTGCAAAATTCACATATATGATGCCTGGCTAGACAAGATGGCATTGCATGATTCACATATACGATAAAGAAACTAAACAGATGGCATTGACACAAAGCATGTCTAAACTAAGCAGATGACATCTTTAATGTATACAGTAAGCAATGCAAGGCACCATATGCATGATATTACCAACATCAGCATGCCAAGTTAGAGCGAAGACCTCATGGGGTAAATAGGAGTGGTCTTCTCCTTCTGAATCCCCCTCAGAACAGTTATCTTCCTCTTGATTACGATCCGAAATGGGTGGAGGGGGGCTGCCTTTGCGCCCACCATGGAACGACGTCTGCATGAAATTTTATTGCCATGCAAGGCTCGTCTCTTTTGCTCTACATGATCAGTTCCATTGTGTACAATAACTGGCATGCATAGGAATAAAACATAGTGAGATTATGTAAGGAGTGCATGCACAAATCCAGAGTGATGGTAGCAAACTGTGGATAGACCCAAAACCAATGATAGCAGGCAGATAATAGCTTTAGTTAAAAAATACAGATAATGGCTCCTTTAATGTTTGTTTGCACCCAACATGAAACTCATAGTAGACACCGGAGATTAACCAGATAGTAGACAGATAGTACTGATTGCTGCCCCAATATGTACCCCACAACCATTTAAAAACTCAAGTTTCAGCATTAGTTTGGACCTGACTCGGAGTCTAATAGGTGAACACGACGATAATGTAGCATGTCATCATATTAAGCGACGCTTAACGTAAGCAGACACGGAAGAGTGCGACCTCTCTTGCGGACTCGTGTAGTCCTCAAGGTCATCTGCTCAGTTGATGATGGTAATGCAGTTGTCGTGGCTGCCGGCGGCGGGGAAGAAGATCTGAGGCGGCGAAAGACAGTCTAGAGAGCGGATCCCTGCTGTGGTGAACCCTTCCGTCATTGGAGCAGCTGAGCTGGGGTGGAACATAGCGCCGCAGGAGCAGGACAAACCACACAAGGTTTTCTTTGACACATATATGTAACATAAGTAATTGAGTACGGGCTTGTTTGAATTTGAGGATTCTAACAATGCAGGGATATGAAATAGACTGGAATAGGATCGGAATGCACGTGCAAAACAGAGAATTTAAAAACACAGGATTTTTGCCAATCTGGGTGTTTGATTCACCACAATTGGAAGATCACAGGATGCAAAAAAAGCATGGTGAGATTAAGTCAAACCACAAGAAAATGTACGGTTATAATGCTATTATGCTACTATCTCTTAGTCTTGTGCTTGATGAATAGGAATATGAAAAGGAGGAGAAGTGGAAATTAGAATTCCTACGGTTTTTCTTTCAAGGAGACACTAAAGGAACAAATCCTACAGTTTTCCTTTGCTCCATTCCTTTGCACCAAATTCATGAAAAGTAGTACCATAGGAAGCTTTCCAATTCCGATGTTTTTCATTCACTTTTCCTTTCAAGCACTGGCTATTCTAGTAGGCAGGCTTGAGCAAGGAAAATCCTACACTAAAAAATGTTTTTGTGCTACTTCTATTACTTTGGACCCAGGCCACTGCCATACTAGCTCAACTCCCAGGCCCATCGACAAATGCACAGCTCAAACACGCAGAGATAAATAATGATGGCATTCAAGAGAGTCCATCACGGATAGCTAAGCTGCCTGGTACCTCACTGCTTGTCATATAGTAGGATAAAATAATCATATTTCCCGTTACTACGAGTGCTTAGTGGACAATATATATAACATGTAGAGTAAAAAAGAGATGCAACAAGTGTACAACCTCTTTGGCGAAGCCATGTCGATCTCAGCATGATTGGGTTGGCCGGTGAGGATGCTCCAGCTGACTTGGCTGTCGGAGGAGGGGAAGAAGATCTTAGGCGTGTGGAGATGGAGCCCGAGGTACTGCTCCGCTGTGATGGAGGGTTTCATCGTTGGAGCAGCTCCAGTGAGTTATACGACGCCGAGGCTGAAGCAGGACAAGAGAGACAACGAACAACATTAACCTGAGTGGAATTCTAATAGCATCTCCAATACATGACGTAAAATACATAACCACAAAGTGCTAGATGTAAAATACATCAGCCGCTCATCTCTGAACTTAACTGTCGAAACTGAACTTAACTGTCGAAACTGAACGCACTTGCAAGGTGAGGCTACACGTCGGTCGACTGACTTTTTCATCTCTGGTCAGTTGATTTTGCAGCCGTTGGATACGAAATCAAGGGCATGCGGTTCATCTTCAACCTCCACCCCCTGAGCCGCCAGCCACCACCGGCCAAACAGCAGGCCCCCACCGCCCGCCCCGAAAACACTCCCCACCGCCGGTCCGCTGCCGCCCCGGCCATCCCTCTAGCCCCCCTACCGAGCGTTTTCTTCGATGATCCCCATGCCACCGCCTCGTCAACGCCCCGCCACCACCGGCGACCACCGCCCCCATCCTGAACCCTAAGATAGATAGTGGGGTACCTCTCTGGCGAGCCCCCCTCCCCGCTGCGGCTGATTCTTCCTTCACCCCGGCGAGCCCCCCCCCCCACCCCCTAAAAATCGACTGACCCAAAAGTCGATTTAGTCGACTGAAGTGTAGCTAAATCGGAGCAGCATCACAAGCAAGAGCAAGAGCGAGAGCAGCAGCGCGAGCAAGAGCAATAGCAAGAGCAGGCCAGGCAGGGCACCGAGAGCAAGAGCAGAGCAGCAGCGCGAGCGAGAGCTAAAGCAGCAGCAGCTCCTACTGATGTGGACGTCGCCACCGAGGGAGCGACGCCGTGGGGGAAGTGGTCGGCGACGCCGCCGTGGATGGAGTCGCGCCGTGTCGGCTCGGGACCGAGTGCCAGCAGCACCGTGAGATCGAATCAAGAAGAAAATGCGGTGATTAGTGTACAACCTCTTTGGTGGCGCCGATTAGGCCGCAGGTTCATCCGAGGAAATGGTGATGATGATGCTCTTCCGGCGGTGCAGGTGAAGACGGCGGTGTGGGAATGGAGGTGGCGCGACAGACGAGGGGAACGTCGGGGCAGCTCCTTGGAGGTGGAGGACGGGGTGGCTGAACCGGCGGGACGATGAGGTCGACGACGGATCCTCATCCGGTACGGTGGATGAGGGACGTTGACGTGTTGCTGTGGACGACATAGTCGGGGAAGAGGCTCCGGCTGGGTGGCGGACAGAGCAGGGTGTGGGGTTTCGTCGCGGGTTTTCGCGGCCTCGGTGTATGAATGGGTGGGCGGATGGGATGGCAGTGGGGAACCATGTCTTAGAGACGCGCTTGTCCGAAATGTGGGGTAAGTTACGAAAGTACCCCCACCGATTTGAGGTGGTTCTTTCGGTTCAGGGGTACCACGGGCATTTCGTGTGTCGGGATTTCACAGGAGGTGGGAGTTTTCGCGCGCGTTGTAATTTCGGAATAGCAAGGCGCGGGTTGAGATAGAGGGAGTTGTCGGAGCACAACGAGACAAAGATATATCTTAAATATTACGGGCTAACAAGGAGCGGGTTGAAGAGGCGGGAGTTTCATAGCACGATAGACAGAGACGCTAGCTTGAATTTTCGGCATAACAAGGCGCAGCTTGAAATTTCGGAAGAACAAGCTTAACGTGTACCAAAAAAAAGACAATTTGCACCTCAACACGCACAACACACACACAAACACCATTTAGACTAGAGTAAGGTACACGTGCATTGCACGCATGAGATTTGGCAACCAAATTATGAATAAATACCACATTATAGCATGCAAGCTTTGAGTCATACATGCATGATGTAGATGTTCGTTTAATTCTTATAGTTCATTTCATTCAAAATCATCTAGTTTTTATAAGAAAGCTAATCTATTTTAAGATTCATGGAATTGTGCTTCGTAAGACATAAAGTAAAAACAAATAATGGCAAATCATGTAGAAAACCATTTGGGCAATTCTGATACGGAAGATTCTAGAACAAATAAGAAGTGCTTGTGTTTTGATGTTTGTGCATTATGCTTAAGTTCAACCATGGAGTCTTCTAGATTATACATGTGGCGAAATCTGGTGGAATCTAGATGATATCCAACGGCCAGTAGTGCTCAAATTTGCCATCTTTGGACCATCGGATTCGCCTCATCCAATGACCATCTTTCAAAGTTAAAGTTACCCGCACACAATATAAAAAATATATAATAATATATATAGGGGTATAGATATAGATATGTGATGCGAAAGCCGCCCATCATCTCCAATTAGAATAGTGTGTCCATGCACGGATGCGACGTGGCCAAATGATGTCCGCCATCGGTATCTCAAATTCAAATCAGTCTGACCTTGTTCAATGTGTATACATTACAACATGCTCGTTTCCAAACCACACCGCGCAGATCTCCGTTATATTCATGCATGCATGGGTTTCAAACATCAGGATCTCTTATTCAAATATTTGAATTCAACTTTACATTGATTATGACCTCACCTATTCTTTTACACCCACACAGTAGTCTTCTCTTTATAATTGTACCACTAACTTTCTCTCGTGCATGCATGCACACACACTACCAGTCGGCATTATCCATCGCACGCATGCAATCTTTTTCTTCAGGTCGGTCTCCCATGAAGGCACACACCCACACACATCCCCCTCTCCATCATATCGGGCATTCTTTATCTCTCACGCGTGCATGCGCAATGATCGATGTTCCTCTATGTATGTGTGTATATAGCTAGGTCTTTCATAGTTTTCCACACAAACCGATCAATCGATATATCCAGTGAGGTCTCACCCTCTTTCCCACGTCCACATCGATCAATCTATACCTCTCTATATAGGATTAACATATATAGCTAATACACCCACATTAATTATATATCCAACGTCCCCCTCTCATCATCCATGCCTTCCGCTTCATCTCTCAGACGCGTGCCCAATGGCGAAGACAGGGGCAGTAAGGCCCTGCCCCCTCCCCCCTAACATCACTATATATCGAGGCTAATATGAATGTGATCATTAGACAATTGCTGCTAAAAATGGTTTAAGTTCATGAATTGACCCTCCTCGTAAAGGATTAGCAATGCTTGGCCCCCTAGCTCATTTATTTTTCATGGCTCCGCCACTGCGCGCAACAGCGCATGTGTTCCCCCCTCTCTCTAAATATTGATCTCGCACTTGTGCATTCCTTCATAGTCTCCCTCCACTCGGCCCCTTGCACCATCTACTAGCCCCCCACCAGATTTTGCCACATGTACAATCTAGCAGACTCCATGGTTGAACTTAAGCATAATGCACAAACCTCAAAACAACAGTGGTTCTCTTTTGTTCTAGAATCTTCCGTATCATAACTGCCCAAACTTTTTTTCTAGTTGAATTGCCATTATTTGTTTTTACTTTATGCTTTACAACGCACAATTCCATGAATCATAAAATAGATTAAGGGCTTCTTTGATTCAAAGGATTCTCAAAGGAATTTTGGAGGATTCTAATCATTAGGAATTTTTCCTATCTTGGTTGTTTGATTCGTAGGATTGTAAACCATAGGAATTTTTCCATATGATTCATTTGCACTAGATTTCATAGGAAACATCCCATCCACTCAAACCTCTTTGAAAGAATTCTGCATTTTTTCTATGCACAATCAAACACTCGTACAATCCTATAGGATTCAAGACGACATTCCACTATAATCCCATGTTTTTCCTATTCCCGCGTTCTTAGCTTTTTTTATAAAAACTAATTGATTTTGAATGAGATGAACTATAAGAATTAAACGAAGGGCTAGATCAGGCATATATGACTCAGAGCTTACATGCTATAGTGTGGTATTTATTCATAATTTGGTTGCAAAATCTGATGCA
Source organism: Triticum aestivum (assembly GCF_018294505.1). Taxonomy (NCBI): domain Eukaryota; kingdom Viridiplantae; phylum Streptophyta; class Magnoliopsida; order Poales; family Poaceae; genus Triticum; species Triticum aestivum. The sequence continues at coordinate 140,615,823 of NC_057794.1, read as the reverse complement.
TGCAATGCACGTGTACCTTACTAGTACTTCGAGTATGTGCAAAACAGGTAAATTAGAATACCAATGTCACGCTACACAGTGTCTCTCTTACAGTTCATGAAGCCACATGGCACATGTGGAGGCGTTGTCGCGACCTCCTTGCGTGGATTGATCACAGTGAGGTGCTGCTGGTTCTAGAAGAATGTACACGTCCTCCCTGAGCCATACTGGCGGTACATGCACGAAGCGAAGATGTGCACGCACGCCATGCACAGACTCATTCCCTCGCGCGCACACGCGGGTTCACGGGCGGACGCAATTTTGTACCAAGATCCACCCCATGTGATAATTTGATGCGTGTAAAGTCATTCACTTCATTGATGGTCAATTAATATAGCGCATGCAAATTGAGTGGACGTGAGGGCGGAAGAAAGACATTATTACTCCACTGCGTGCATGCGAGTAGTTAAATCGTGGGTTGCTAGTAGTACTTCCATTGGTCTCCTTCATATTTTGTACCAATTTTTGACAGTAACATAATATTTACGCATTTGAGCAGTGTAGTACTTGAAATTTATGTTCCGCTAAACTCACCGGGAGCTGTTTCGGGCCTCGAAACCAAAACCATCAATTAATCTTTACCTTGTTCCCATCACATTCGAAAGCCTGCTCACACCTACTAGTACATACCAAACCTGAACGTGTTCCCACTATGCAGGTATTAGTACTAGTGCTAGTATTTAGGTTATAAAAAGGGGAACTAACTAACCGAAAATTACTCTACCTTTCCTCCTCATAAGTGCTTCTTCTTCGTCTGTCATTGCCATGGCCGTTGAGCAGAGCTCTAGGTCGAGAACTACTACGTAACAAGGGAGCAGCAACCAAGGCTGCGGGAAAAAAAGAGGGCTCGCCGCCACGTAGAGACCTCGAAAGATCTCTGACGGGCAGGCGATGGCTCCCAGGAGCGCCCTAGCCGCGGAGGCGAACATGCGGAGCCAGCGGAGCTGGAGTCGTTATCCCTCGACGGCATGCTCGATCAGCTCAATAAGCACGTCAATAAGCAGAAGGAGTTCATCCAAGGCTTGATGGAGTTGCTGAAGGAGAGCCTCGACGACATGCCCGCTGAGCTCAATCAGCAGGGGGAGTTGACTGCCGGCTTGGTGATGCTGCTGAAGAAGAGCATTGCCTCAGAGAAGACGGCGACCGGCGAAATCCTGCGACCTCAGGAGGACAAGGCGAAGCTCTGCCATGAGATCAACCTGTTGAAGGAGAAGAACGCCGGCTGGAAGAAGTTGCACGAGAATAGTAGTTCCTCGATGAAGATGCTGCAGGCCCTCGTCATGGAACAGAAGGAGTTGGCGAAGCTCCGCATCGAGCACCCGGCTGCTGTCAAGGTACGTAATGCGGCCGTGGAACAGATGATGAAGGCTCATGTCGAGAAATCCCGCGTCATGGACAGAATGAAGAAGATGGCGGAGGAGACGCGCAAGGAGATGGAGGTCGTGGAGGCGATGAAGAAGCAGTTACGACTATGCAGCGAATTAGATCATTTGGGGTGATAATCTTCCTTCTTCTTTTGCTCCTGTGTTTCATCTTTTGCTTCAGGTGTTTCGTCGCATGTGTCACGTTCTCTGTGAGGCATGAATAGAACAATGGTTTTTTTGAGGGAATGAATAGAACAATGATAACAATGAGATGACTAGCAAATTAGATCATTTTTATCGCCATATGGCACTGGGCTGCCGTGTTTCGTGCTCCTCCGTCGTAGTACTACTCCAGTGGAAAACTTGAGTATACCACACAGTTCTTTGCTCCTCCTCGGTCAGGTCGTCGGCGGATTTATACGAGCAGTCAAATCACAAGGCCCCGCCTTCCAGCAGTAATGAGCCGTCAAATCACAAAGGCCATCGCCTCTCGTGAAACCGACCAAGCTAGACTGCCCCTCCCTCTAGCCTTTAAAAAAATTTATACTTTTGTACAGCAGTAGTATCGGTGGATTGTGCCATGGAGCAAAACTTGAAATTAAAAAAAGGTGGTACATATAGAGAGCGCTCGTCGCCAAATTATGCATATAGTACTATTAAAAAGGCTAGTCACAATAATGGTGTCCAGCACAACCCACCCCTCAAATAAAACTAAGAGGGTGCTTGGATACGTTTTAGTCCCATGACTAAAAGTAGTGGGACTAAAACATGCTAGCCTCACCCATGCTTGGATCCAAATACTAAAAAGGCTGAAATCAAGTTAATGAGCATTTATTATCCTCCAAACCCTCCAATCCAGAACTTGCCTATGTTAAAGGAGAGGAGTTAAATGAGTAGAGAGAGGACTAATCCACATTTTAGTAGGGGTACCCTTGACTAAAAATATTTAGTCTCAAGACTAGTTTTAGCCCCTCTTTAGTCAGGGGTGCTTGGAACTTTAGCCTCTTAAAGATACTATTTTTAGTCAGACTAAAATAAGTCCCTTGGATCCAGGCACCCTCTAAACATCCTGGAATTCTTTGACAAAACTAAGCACCCTGAAATTCTTTGACAACTAAACTGCTGGCTATATGATGTTGGCCATATATATTGTATGTATATAATGTGAAGAAACGAGTGGTAGTACTATACCCAATGTTGGGGATATCGCTTATCGGGAAATTATCGGTCGACCCATGATAAGGGGTAAATCGGCCAGTTTATCGGCATATCGGCCGATTTATCGCCATATTGGCTGATTTATCGGCCGATTTATCTTATCGGACAGACAATGGTAAGCGATAAATAGGCCGATTTATCGGAATATCGGAAGATATATTGAACAGTGACTATACCAACTAAAAGATGAAATGTAAGAAATACTAGTATGTATGTACTGAAGAGTTAAAGTAACAAGAAGAAACATAACATAGTTCTGCTGGGGGCTCGGCACAACACACCCCTCAAATTAAATTAAGCACACCTGAAATTAAACTTTGCAACTATTTCGGTAGACACTGCATTAAAACCACCATGAGGAACGACACTGCCACCTTACTCGGAGTCCTCATCCACGTCCTCGACTTCGTCCTTGTCCCTCTTCCTCTTGGCCGATACTTCTTTGCTTGAACCGCACACTTGGCTGTCGCTCTTCATCCAACCCTTGTAGATATTGAAGCAAAGGTAGCCATCCATTGCAGCATAGTGGATGTGGTCTATATCTAGTACATTCCGCTGCCATGCATGACGATGAAACGTGTATGGAGGTTTCTCCAGTTTACCGTACGAAGGATGAACCATGGCTCCTGCCAGGGTCAGCATTGAAGGCTGACGAGAGGACACCAGCCGATTCTTCTGGAGGTCGAAGGTGTTGCCTACAACGAGGCCTATCTGACGCAGGACTTCTTTGTCGTTACCAAAGTCTACAGTAACGAATTTGACTAGGTTGCTCTCGAGGAAGTCCTTAAAATCCTGGCACTCAACGTCGGCATGGCATATGTGGTAGACCAAGCATAAGTCATGCATGCAAACCTGGATCACAGTGGGCTTCTTCCTCTCTTCATCCTTTAGATCCTTCTCTGGTCCCAGGACTGTGGTGTACTCAACATCTAGCCCAACGACCCACTCATCATCTGAGTCTTCGAACATGCGTCTGAAGCGAGAAAGGCATCCTTTCACTGTTGCGGAAGAACGGGTGTAGATGACGTCGAACTCATCGCCGGTGATGGTTCTAACCTTGTACTCACCGCCGATCGTGGAGATTTGGGATGCCATGGATTTGGGAGGAGGGTTAGGATTAGTGGAACTACCGTAATGTGAATGCATGGGCCGACTAGGAGCGAACCGTCGTAGTATTGAAGGACGTGCGGGGACGAGTAGGAGCGGCATTAATTAATTGAATCGTCTCGCCTCCCTCCGCATGCAGCCGCATGCAAGCCTTACGCGCACATCCCTAGTGCATGCTACGGCTGGGTATTTATTTCTCCCAATCAGCGTACGCAATGAGCAGCGGAATCAGTGTAATATGTGGTGATTTAATTACAGCGGGACTAATAAAAATGGGACTAATATGTGGCGATTTAATTATCTTCTCCTCTTAAACCACCGCTGCTCCTCTCCTGTTCCAATCTAAATGCAGTGCTGCTCCTCTCCTCTTCCATTTCAAAACCACCGCCCCTCCTCTCCTGTTCCAATCCAAAACCAGTGTTGCTCCTCTCCCGTTCTAATCCAAAACCAGCACTGCTCCTCTCCTCTTCCATTCAAAAACCACCGCCGGTGAGTGAAGGTGCTGTGGAGAAGTAGATCGATGGAGGAGTACAACCGATTCGTGAGGATGGCAGACGGCGACCCTGTGAAGCTAGCTAGGATGTTGGAGATACAGTCTTGGTTTGACAACAAGGACCAACTAGCGGCGACGGCGACATCCATGGCCAAATATCTGCAACAAAGCAAAAAGGCGGCGATACTCCCGGAGGGAGTCACACCGAGTACATAGAGCTGCTCCTCTGGGCCATGGAGCAAACGGATTCACCGAATCCGATCGTGTGGGAGCGGTGGTGGGAGTATCGATCCCAGATGGAGCATCCACCAGAGATTGAAGGATCGAGCATCTACAGGGTGCCATTTGTGAGGGTGTCCTGCCAGAGCGAGCCGGTGGAGTCTTCGTCGACCGAACCCAACCGCAAGAGGAGAAAAGCAGTTGGCCTGACGATGCTTCCCCGCCATCGTCTCCCTCGCCATTCACATCGTCTCACGGGGCGGCTCTCTGCCGCCGAGGAATAGGAGGGGGCTGCCCCCTAGCCTGATAGTCGGGCAGGTTGTGAATTGTCAGGAGGAGCTTAGGGTTGTCAGTATTTGCAGGTTGTGAATTGTGTTTTGTGTTGTGTATTTTGAGAGTACTTTCAGATATGAATGTCTTTTGAATTTCAGATTTGCAGTATTGAGCATATGAAGTATTTTATGAATTCTAGAGATCTATTTTTAGCACTTAAAAAAATGTAGTTTCATAGGAGTATAAAAGTGCAGACAATGTGACTCTCAGAGAAGAAACTGCAAGTTTCAGTTTTAGATAAGAAACTGCAAGTTCAATGTCAGATAAGAAACTGCAACTTTCAGAGGCAGAGCATTTATATTAACACGACCTTTTCAAACAAGGTTAACATCATGTTGGAAGTTTTATTCAGGGTCGAAAATGGAACTACCAGCCAGTTAACATCATGCTGATCAACATTCATGCATAGCACATCTTCATATGATGCACAGTCAAAATGCCCACATAATGTTGAGTGTGCGAAACACAGAGAAAACGAGGGACGAAGTTTTGGCAAGTGTTGGACGTGGTTTTGTGCTGCCCAGTCTAGGCTTTCATTTTTAACATGCGGAGCCCACGACCTTGGATGGGAGGTCCATAGGCCTGTTTGTATTTTCTTAGGGCCATCATGTATCGACCGGCCTATGGACCTCCCATCCGAGGTTTTATTTTTGGCAGCCCAATTTATGTATTTTTTTGAAGAAAACGCAGAGGTCTGTTCTATTTTTCTATATAAGAATAGGAACGCCAGGTCCAACTTATGTTTCCCTTCTAACTATATTATATATATTTAAATTATTTTATATGTTATTATATATTATTTTTATTGTCATCATATATTTAACAGATACTTACATATGTAAGAAAACAATATCCCACATCTTATTAACTTATAAAAATAATTTCTTAACAAATAAAATCCTGGATTGTTTTGGCACGAAAATCCTAGTGATTGTGTACAAAATCTTGGTAAGATTTAAGGACGAATGTAATAATATCACTTATTATTTAAATATATTTATAACAAAATGATCAGCCCCTTTTATTTTTTGATAACATTGCTGGCCCAACCCAACATTATAATTAGAATCAGCCCAGCAAAATCGTGTATTTCGAGAAAGTGCAAATGTCCTGTAATTTTTTAGGAAATAAAATAAATGGGCCACATGGACGCTACATTATTTGCTCACCCAACCCAGCTAATGGCTGTAATTCAAAAAAGATCAAATTGACTGTAAATTCTACCGCACAAAAAAAGACTGTAAATTCTGAAAAATGGGTTGAATACGAGCCACATTTTTGGAGGCTGAAATGTGGGCCAATAGGTCGAAGCCAACGCAAGTCGTTGTCAATTTAGTCAACAAATGATTCTGACATGTTAGTCGTTGGATTTACATCCAACGACCGGCATCCATCTTCAATCTCTTGTCTTCTTCCTCCAGCGCCGCCGGGACCACCTCCCGCCTCCTGCTGCTAGCAGCTCTGCTTAGCACGCTTCGCTATGAAGCGCTACTCCACCATTGGCCAGGCCATCCCTCCACCCCTCCACACCTCCTGTTCTTCTCCACCGACTGCCGAACCACACCGCACTAGAACCAGTTAACCCTCGTACACCTCTCCGTCTGCGACTCTACTCCCGCGTCTTCCCATCTCCGGCTCGTTGCTGTCCGGGGCCTCGCCGTCGTCCACCACCTTGGATGCGCTCGGTGCGGCATGGTCAACGTGGTCAACGAACGACACCATCGGAAGTAGACTGTGCGTGGAGATGCTGACAGCTGGGTCCACGGCCGCACACAAGGAAATGCCTCCTTATTACACGCAAAATAATGATTCCTCCACCTGACATCTGGGTCCCACCGGAGGGCCTCTGTATTTTGTGAAAATAATGTGCCCCTCGCTGACATGTCGGACCCACCAGCTATCTTCGCACGCAAGGAGGTGCCTCCTTATTACGCACAAAAAAATGAATATTCCCCCTGCCAGCTGGAACCCAGCATAGTGGGAGGCTGACTTGTGGGCCTACCAAGTTGACAGGGATGGAGGGCTTTGTCAACTTAGTCAATATGAACGATTCTAGATTATGTTACTGTCCGATGTTCATCCAACGGCCGTAGTGCTTCTTCAACCTCTGGTCTTCTTGCTCCAGCCGCCCAAACCAGCGCCGATTGTGTCGCGTGCTCCTGCCTCCCGTGGCCGGCTGTGATGCCGCGGAGGCCTCACCGCCCCTACTACTCCCACCGCTGGCCATGCCATCCCTTTACTCACCCACACCCCCTGTTATTTTGCAGCGACAACAGCCTCACACCGCAGCCGAACCAGTGAACCCTCATACTCCTCTTCGCGTGGACGTCCACTGCTGCGTCTTCCCCGGCTCCGAGTCGTCCCCTTCCTAGTCCTCGCCGTCGTCCACCGCCGTGGTGCTCACGGCACGGCATGGTCAACATGGTCAAGGAACGACTTCCATCGGACGTGGACTGTACGTGGAGAGGCTGACAGCTGGGTCCATGGCCACAGCAAGCAAGTGCCTCCTTATTACGCGCAAAATAATGATTCCTCCACCTGACAGCGGGGACCCACCGGATGGGCCACCGTATTTCACGAAAAAAAGTTTCCCCCTGACTGCTGGGACCCACCAGCTACATCTTCGCACGCAAGGAAGTGCGTCCGGCAAAAAAAATGATTCGCCCCCCGGACTACTGGGACCCACCAGCTACATCTTCGCACGCAAGGAAGTGCCTCCGGAAAAAAAACGATTGGCCCCCCTGACTGCTGGGACCCACCAGCTACATCTTCGCACGCAAGGAAGTGCCTGACAGTTGGGACCCACTTGGTCGAAGCGTACGTAGCGTTGTCATTCTGGTCGCGAACATGTACGTACATATATACTGGTGGATGTAGAGGCGTGCACGTGTCATAGTAGAGGCGGGTACGTGTCGTAGTGGAGGTGCGCACGTAGCATGTACATGTACGTACAGCGGCCAGGGTGCAAGAAAGAAAATACGGCCACGTATGTGTACATACGGGCGGGGTCTCGAACGCCTACTTGCGCATACGTACAACCAGGGCTCGTGTACATGGCTGGGTCGGAACGGAGAAACAATGTCGTCGTCGTGTTCATGGGGAGGCAACGGAATGCGTCGTGTTCATGGGGAGGCAATGGAATGCGTCGTGTTCATGGGGAGGCAACGGAATGCGTCGTGTTCATCGGGAGGCAATGGAACGCGTGGGAGCCAACCGGCTGGGTCGGAACGGAATGCGTGGTCATGTTCATCGGGAGGGCTTGGACGGAACAGGCGATGGAAACGAGGCCTGGCGTACCGCAAAACGGAGGAAACAGACCTCCTACATTTGGAACGGGGTCCTATTGATCGGGAGGGGTGTGGCGTACCGCAAAATGGAGGAAACGGACCTCCTATGGTCGAAACGGGGGTCCTGTTGATCGGGAGTGGTGTGGCGTACCGCAAAACAGACGAAACGAGGGTCCTGTTGATCGGGAGGGGTGTGGCGTACCGCAAAACAGACGAAACGGACCTCCTACGGTCGAAACGGGGGTCCTGTTCATCGGGAGGGGTGTGGCGTACCACAAAACGGGACTCCACGGGATACTGTTCATCTCCACCGTCGACCTCCTCCAGCCTTCATGGGCTCCTGTTCATCCAGCCTCCACCGCGTGCTACTCTACCGGCTACTGTTCAACCACCCCTCCACGGGCACCCCTCCATCGTCTACTGTTCATCCAGCCCTCGACCCCATGGGGTCCTGTTCAACCACCCCTCCACGGGCAACCCTCCACCGTCTATTGTTCATCCAGCCCTCCACACCACGGGGTCCTGTTCATCCAGAATTTTTTTTCGTTCAGCCCAAAATGTCATGGATGTGTCTTTTTTTGTAGTGCTTTTTCCTCATCTTGCTTCTCATACTCTGCTCTCTACTTCTTAACGAGCTGCTTAACCTGATAACACTCTTGAAGGTCGTGGCCCTTGGTCCGATGAATCTTGCAGTAAGGGCCATCACCCTTCCTGGCTTTCTCAGCGGTAGCGGCTACCCGACAATAAGTGCACGCGACAGCTTCCTTGTCGGGGACCTCAGCTTTGGCCTTCTTGCCGGTACTAGGCATACCCGATCCTTTAACGGGCATCACTACTTTATCTCTCCGCTTCTTACTTCGCTTCTTGTTGTTCTTCTGACTAGTTGATTCATCCTCATCCCCTGAATGAACATTGGTGCAATCTTCCTCTCCGGGCAACTTCCTTCCCTCCTCCATCCGAGCACACTTATCCACTAGTGTGTAAAGCTCCTTCATAGTCTTGGGCGACCGCACATTCATCTTGGAATGTATATGACAGTTGCGCACATTGGACTGGAAGGCAGCTATTATAGCTGCCGGATGGATATTTGGGATATTCCTATGAACTTTGCTGAATCTCTGTAAATACTTACGGAGGGTTTCTCCTTCCTTCTGCTGGAGAAGTTGCAAATCGTTGGGCCTACTGGGTTCTTGATGACTGCTAGTGAAAGCGCCAATGAACTCATGGCACAGGTCAGCCCATGTAGAAATGGAGTTCTCCGGTAGGTGCATCAGCTAGGACCTCACATTGGACTTGAGGGCGAAAGGGAAGTATTTGGCGAAGACCTTCTCATCTCTTCCCCCGGCAGCCTAAACAACGATGGTGTAGATGCTCAGGAACTCTGTCAGGTTTAGCCTGCCGTCGTACTTCTCAGGTATCTCTGGCTTGAACGTGCAAACTGACAGCCAACAGATGTAAGGCAGGTACCCGCCAACACCGAGCGCAGGCTCGTCGACGTCGAGGCCGTCGTACCCGTCAGTTCGGCGGAGGCCGTCACGGTGTTGCTCGACGACGCGCATGCGTCTCCTCTCCGACTATCCTCCGGGGCTCGACGTTGTCTTGGATGTGCTCAAGGGTCAGAAGAAACCATCGAGACGTCGTCGGGGTCTTGATTCGGTTGAGCTCGTGCGGGCTGCTATGGTGGGGACTGCACCGTGGGGATGGCCCCTTCTGTGCGGTCAGCAGCACAAGCTGTTGCTGTCGCTTGGGGAGGTCATGGCGGACCAGCTTGCCGTGAGCCCCCAGCTTCGGCAAAGCCGAGCAAGCTTTGGATGGTGGCACGCCACTCGTCCATCTGCTCGGCCGCTGGTGGAAACCTCAGTAGCAGTTGAGCTCGTGCCTTGGCCTCCAAAGCCGTACTTGGCATGGATGTTGACAAAGTCGATCGTACCGTCGTTCGGCTCCTGACGGTGCCTGCGGCGGTAATGCTGCGCCCCCGCTGTCGCCGTGGTGCGGCCACCTGGATGTGGTGTTGTGAAGGCGCTTGAGGGCCAGGGGCTCCGTCGGGCGCAGCGGCCTAGTCGGCCCATCCCAGGGTAGGTGGATGCGCTGCGACTACATCCATGGTGGGGGCGGCCGGAGGGCAGCGGTTCGCCCCGGTCCGAGCGCTGTTTCTACGGATGTGCCCGTCACTAGGGGAGAGGGGCGCAGATGGAGTGACTGCCTCACCCATACCTTGCGGAGCGTGACCGTCGGGGTGTTGTTGATTCTGCTCTTCTCCAGTGCCCCTGCTCCTGCGTCAGCTGCGGGAGAAGTGGCGAAGGCACCGCCTGCTCTGACCACTTCCCCAGCAGCATCCGCGTCCTCGTGCGCCTCCAGACCCCTCACAGCGTCAGAGGCCGCGGGTGGCGGAGCCTTCGAGGTGGATGGATGAGCTGGAGGACCGGGCTTCTTCTTAGGCGCCATGGTTGATGGCGTCGCCGAAGATAAAGAAGATGACGCGCTACGCACGCCTTCAGATTTGCGCAAGCGAACCCCCTACCTGGCGCGCCAAAGATTTCATGGGAAACCACGGCCACCTATGGGACCAGGAGGTCCCTTGCTGATTCGGCAGGGGGTGACGTGTTACACAAACAGCAGACGAGCGTGGGGCAGTGCGGCAGAGATCATGCGGGCAATTTACCCAGGTTCGGGCCGCCGCGAGGCGTAAAACCCTACTCCTGCTTTGGTGGATTGATGGTGGAAAAGGTGGTGGTGGAGCGTAGTACACTTTGTCCGACAAGGGTTGCCTCAGGTAGCAGCGACTACGCGCATATGCGGGTGTGAGTCATCCAACCTTCCAACCCATTTTACGGTTGCCATGGGCCTCCTTTTATAGATCAAGGGGTAACCATAGTGGAAAAGTAGTCATTATGCACTGATAAGATAGCAAACAGTGCTATCATACCTAACTCTATGGGCTGACAGTGTGCATTTAATGCACCGCCTAACGTCACATTGTTGGTCGCACGGCAAGGCTTGCCGGGCTATCTCGCCAGCTCTGCACCTATTCTCCTGACATGTTGAAAGACGGGTGTCATCTATGGGTTTCTCCTGTAGGAAATGGCTGCCATGTGGCGAATGGCTGCCACTTAATCACTTTGCGGCTTCACAGCACATTGATCGACGACGTGGGTCGTGGTGGAGTGGTTGGTGAGGCAGTTTTTGTCGGATTTCGGGTTCCGGCAAAACCGTTGAGGTTCGAACACTGGGGTGCACACGAAGATCTCTCCCCCTCTCTAGCTCGCACAAATCATGATCTCACGGCCTAGCCCGATGAACCCAAAGAGCAAGAGACACAAGAGTTTATACTGGTTCGGGCTACCAATGTGGTGTAATACCTTACCCTAGTGTGGTGTGGTGGATTGCCTCTTGGACTAAGGATGAACAGTTACAAGGGAAGAACAGCCTCCCGAGGAGAGGTGCTCTTGTGCTTGGTGAGTGTGGTGGCTTTGGTGGAATGAATCCGGTCCAAGATGAGATGATCTCTGTGCCTACGGTGGTGGCTAGTCCTATATTTAGAGGCCCGGGTCCTCTTCCCAAATATTAGGCGAGAAGGGATCCCACGACGGCCAATTTGAAGGGGGACAGCTAGTACAAGCTATCCTGACAAAAGATGGTCTTCACCTGCCAAAGGCTCTGGTGGTGATGCCGTCTTGGGCTCCACAGTAACCTCCGTCCTGCTGTCCTGCTCGTCTTGGTCTTGTTGCACCGATATGGAAACCTTTGCTTGCTGCCTCGAGACTCCACGCCTGCGCTTGCCTCTTTAGCACCAAAGAGGAAATGAGGACACTGCGTGCGCTGGCGCCCGCCTGGCTCTAGTCATCATGGCTTGCGTTACACAAACCTCGCGGGGTGTCCCTTGCCTTGATCTCTCTGCCCCTCGCGAGCCAGCCTGGTGAGGCCGCCCCTGAGGAGGTCTTGCGTCGTCCGCCTCGCAATGCTTTGCCCCTTGTGAGGGTCTTGAGTGTTTGCTGGTGAAGATGGGCCGTACAGGTCCGCTAGTGGAGCCACACCGCGGGCCATAGGCAGGCAAGTCTGGGGACCCCCGTTCCCGGAACGCCGACAGTAGCCCCCGGGCCCAAGGCATGCTCGGGCTTGGCTTCCAGGAGAATCCAAAGGGGAAATGCGTAGTGCCACGGGCCCCAATAGCCTATGGCCACGGGCCCCAACAGCCTGTGGCCACGATTGATGTAGATGCATGCCTCGAGGCCGAGGGACTTCGGCTGATGGAGGAGCGGCACAAACCGAAGGTGGCCATCAACCTCGGGCACCACCAGCGCGAGCTTGATAATGCGAAGGCCGAGGCGTCTCTTGCGACCCCGCGTGAGGCCTGCGCTCGAGCCTTGGAAGAGGCTCGGGAAGCCGATTGCCACCACGAGATCGCAGATAACCACGCGTGGGAGCTCCAGGCCTGGAGCGCCTCCCTGGAGCAGCAAGTGGAGGCGCACAAGGAGGCCCTAGCATCGATGAAGGGGATGCCTGCCGAGGAGGAAGAGATCCTGAAGCGTGAGGAAGCGTTGGCACTGGAAGCCACGGAGCGCAGCCTTGAGCTTGAGCGGTTGGAGACAAGGGAGCGCCAAGTCGCCCAAGCGGAGGATGTTGTCGGTGCGTGTGACGCCAGGGCTCGGGAGGAGGTCGACCGCTGGGTAGCCGAGGCTCGTGCGGATCTTGTGGGCAGGTACGACCTGAAGTTGAAGCTCGTGGAAGCTGAAGCTGTGGGCAGGACTAATGCCCTAAGGTCGGGGTTGGCTGAGGCGGAACATCACGAGAAAGCCGCCGCAGCCGCCCTGACCTTAGTGCAAGCTGAGCCGGCTTCCGCTCGTGCCGAGATGCTTTCCCTTCAGCAGCGAGTCGCCAGCGCCGAGTCCTCCACGTAGGAGAGCAGGGAAGAAGCGCTCTGGCGGCAGACGCTGGAGCGCGAGCACGCCCCCATGCTCCAAAGCCTCTGGATCAGAGCCAACGCGGCGCTGGGCGCCATCTGCTATGAAGATGCACCTCATCCCCACTTGAACCACTATGCCAGTCACCTCCTTTTCTTCACTGACGTGGTGACACGCCTGGAGAATCGATCCGAGAGGGCTCGCATGCTTGTTGAGGAGAGGAGTTACGGCCTTCTCAAGCGCGCGTTCTCCCATGTCTTCAGCCACCTCCAGAACACCTATCCCAACTTCGACTTCGACGCCGCCATTGCCCCTGTGCCCGAGGCCATCCAGGGCGACCTGGCACGCTGGGTAGAGGACAATGTGGATGCTCTTATCAGGGTCTTCACCTCCAAGGATGACACGGTGGTGGTCGCCATGGATGAAGGCGACATGGTCGACGATGGTGCGGGCGACGCCGACAATGGTGACGGTGATGCCGGCGACGAGGACGGTGATGCCAGCAATAGTGACGATGACGCCAGCGACACGTCTGAGGGCGACCCGGAGGACGCGGTGAGCGATATGTCCTATTGAGCCTGTGCTTCCTTGTTGCTGACCCTGTAAGTGAAAACTTGGGCACGACCCTAAAAGTTGTAAGAGCATTTTGGGAGGGGGAGCCCCTCATGTAAACAGATTACTGCCTCTATTCCTTAGGCCAAGCAGAAGATGTGTTTTTATGAGCCTGTGAGTCACGTCGCGAGCCTATTGCCAAAATTTACCTTAGTCAGGACCGGTTCCGGACCAGCTCGTGAGGTCGTAAGCTCTTGAAGGGCCTACCGATCCGTGCGAGAGGGCCTCACGAGGAGCAAGCGCCAGCCATGGAAGGGCGTGCGCTGCGCACCCAGCCCATGCTCGCGAGGGGCTTGTGAGGGGGGAGGCAGCATGTGCGAACTCCGAGTCAGGGCAAGGAACCAGATGGCAAGAAATTGAACGAATGAGAAAAGTCATCCCCACGCATACCAATGAAAATTCAACTTCAACTTAAATCCAAAGCCAGAAATAGGGCTACAAAAAAGAGGTTAAGAGCAAATGGCCGTGTCCGGCACCTAGTCTAGTCTTCTTGTCTTCTCACCAGCGCGGAGCTAAGTGCTACCACTTGGACGTGGGAGGGAGCCCCCGAGGCCCGAGGGCGGCACACCTGAGACTCCGGGGCATGTACATCCCCACTCATTATTACATACTTCATATCACCAGACGAGGGCCCCACCTTGCGCCGCCCTCAACCACCGTTGGTGCGAACGGAAACCAGGACGAAGCCAAGGGGCGAAGGGGACGCCAGCGGCGCCCTCGGCGACCACGGGTCCTCTGCCGGGGGAAGCCTCACCAGCACCTCCCCGACAGAGGGCCTACCTTCGGGGGACACCTTGCTCCGCGCGATGCGGGGAGGTACCTGGCTCCCAGCCCCTCCCCTGCATCCCCCAGTGCGCTCCTCTTGATGGGAGAGAGGCCGTTGAGCTGGGGCTTCCATCCACCGTTGTGACCCGATCCTGCTGCGACCCATGGTTAGAATAAGCTTGCTCCTGAGAGATTAGTGGTACCATGTAGCTGTTGTCGTCGGCATGGTTGGCGAGGCTCCCGGGGGGCTCCTGGAAGGCATCAACTTCTAGCGCCTCCTCCTCCCAGCCTGACTCGAGGAACGAGCTAGGGTCCTCTTCCAGCACATACTCCTGGTCCATCATGCGGGGCACGTAGTCCTCCGGGGCTGTCGCCCCGAAGACATCGCCAAAGTGCCCCACGCTCCACATTGCCAGGCCCAGCGTGCCGCCCTGAGGATGGTAGGGTGGCACTCCGCTGGGGCCGCGGGTGGCAACGCTTGTGCCCGCGCTCATCAGAGGTGGCGTGGCTGCGACTGGGCACCCGGTGTTGCTGGTCGCGCCGGTGTCGATGAAGCCTCCTGGCGCACCTGGGGGCACACGAGTGCGGCGAGGCCCGCCGTGCAATCCGGCTGCGGCCTGAGGCGTAAGCAGGGAGCAAAAGGGCGGCGCTCCCGAGGCTACAACGTCCAGTAGCTCGGCGACGTGCTCCAGCAATGCATCCCGGCCGCTCTCCATAAGCCGGCATCACAGCAGGTCCCGAGCCACCGTGAGCACGGCCCTCATGTTCGCTTGTTCCCGTCAGGTGTGCGGTGATGTGGCCGCAGCGTGGCTTGAAACCCTTGCGGCTGCCCGCGCTTGTCATGGAGTAAGGGTGGATGGCGTGTGATTACGCCGCCCGTGCCCCACGGCGTTTGGCAGCGCGCGTGCCGCCTGGGGCGCAGGGTTGAGGTCTTCTTGGGCGGACGGTGCCGCCCAGGCCGGCCATGCTGCCCAACGGTCGGCGTTGGTCCTCAGGTCACTGGACATCGGAACCGCAGAGTGTCGGTGGATCAACTGGCGGAAGAGAAGCTCCGACACTAGGGTGCGCACAAAGATCTCTCCCCCTCTGTAGCTCACACACTCCATATGATCTCACGGCCTAGCTCCACGAACCCAAAGAACGAGAGACACAAGATTTATACTTGTTCGGGCCACCGTTGTGGTGTAATACACTACTCCAGTGTGGTTTGGTGGATTGCCTCTTGGGTTGAGGATGAATAGTTACAAGGGAAGAACTGCCTCCTGAGGAGAGGTGTTCTTGTGTTTGGTGAGCTGGTGTGGTTGCCTTGGTGGAATGAATCTAGTCCAAGATGAGATCCCTCACCACGGTGGTGGCTAGTCCTATTTATAGAGGCCCCGGTCCTCTTCCCAAATATTAGGCGGGAAGGGATCCCACAACGACCAATTTGAAGGGGGACAACTAGTACAAGCTATCATGACAAAAGTAGTCTTCGCCTGCCAAAGGCTCTCGTGGTGACGACGTCTTGGGCTCCACGGTGACCTTCGTCCTGATGTCCTGCTGGTCTTGGTCTTGTTGCACCAATATGGAAACCTTTGCCTGATGCCTCGGGACTCATTGCCTGTGCGTGAATCTTTAGCACGAAAGAGGAAATGAGGACACTACGCGCGCTGGCGCCCCCCTGGTGCCCGCCTAGCTCTAGTCGTGATGGCTTGCATCACGCAAACCTCGCGAGGTGTCCCTCGCCTTGATCTCTCCGCCCCTCGCGAGCCAGCCTGGTGAGGCCCCCCTGAGGAGGTCTTGCGTCATCCGCCTCGCGAGGCTTGGCCCCTCGTGAGGGTCTTGAGTGTTTGCTGGTGAAGATGGGCCGTATAGGGCCGCTGGGGGAGCCACGCCACGGGCAGCTGGCAGGCAAGTCTAGGGACCCCCATTCCCAGAACGCTGACAGCTGTGGACTCCGAGAAGGGCAGGGAGGTCGTCACCCGCGAGGTGGTGCTAAAGGATGCTGGGGCCGCCCTGGACCGCTGCCGGTCGCTGGAGGCTGAGCTGGAGACCGTGTGGAGGGAGCGCACGAAAGAAGCCCGGGGCCGCAAGGTGGAGGAGGAGAAGATGAAGGCCCAAGTGGATGCCGGCAAGGATAGCAACACCGAACTAGAGCAGTTGGCGAAGGCACAAGCCACGGAGCGCAGCCGACTGGAGGAGCTGGAGTAGAAGCTGCAGGCGGAGAGGGCTGAGCTTGACGCCAAGGCAAAGGTCCTAGCTGAGGACCGCGCAACCTTCAAGCTCCTTGAGGAGAGGTCTCAGACGGCGCTACAGTCACTCTATGAGAAGGGCTTGGAGGAGCCGCTAGCCGCTTACGACGAGGGCCCCACCTAGCTGCTTCCTTATCTGGTCGGTGCGCTGGAGGACGTCGTGAGCGGTATCGGCCCCATGGCGGAGGAAGAAGCATGCGTTTTTTCTTCAGTCGCGCTGACGCGCGTCTTCAGCCACCTCCATCTTCATGATCCTGCCACCCGCCTTGACGAGCTGCTGGAGCCTGTGGACGGCCAGCATTGCGCGGCTGCTGCCGCGGCCGTGAAGGGTCAGGCGGAGGCCCTGCTAAAGAGGTTTCGCGCCTTTGCTCCTGTGCCCCCGACCGGCGGTGCTACTAATACTGCAACTCCGGCTGGTGGTACGAGTGAAGGCGACGCCATTGAAGAAGAAGCATCTCTTGCAGGCGACGGCGGTGTCTAGGGATGACGGGATAACTTGCTGGCGGCTCCTTTCTTGTTTTAGTTTCTGCAATATGCACCATGCCTCGTGGAGGCATTAAACTCACGTTTGGTTTCAGGAGAACAATATGTCTTGTAATATTTGTTTTGAAATTCTGTGATTTCCATTCCATTTGCTTTACGTTCTACGTCGGCAGGGCCCGACCCCGCGCATACCTCAACCGCCGTTGGGCCGTCCGGATCACCAGGACAGACCAAGGAGTGAGGGGCTACATGATCAGTTAGGCTCCTGAGTCACGATGCTCAGGAGTCCCCCTTGACCGCAAACAGCCTATAGAAAGGAGATCTGGGAGTAGGCCTAGTGTTCTACGCATACCTCAGCCGCCATTGGGCCGTCCGGATCGCCAGGATGGACCAAGGAGTGAGGGGCTACGTGGTCAGTTAGGCTCCTGAGTCACGATGCTCAGGAGTCCCCATTGACGTTTGAACTACCATTGTACCTTGGCTCCGCTTGGGAGGGTGCGCGATGACCAGGTCCGAGGGACCTGGCAGGGTGGCGTACGCTTGGGTGTGACCTGAGAGTAGCCCATGTGCCCAGCCCCCTCGTGCAACTCTCCCGAGGGGAGGTGTTGCGATGGGGCCAGAAAGTGAGCTCGGAGGCTCCGTGAGGTTGATATAGCCATGAGGCCGCCCTTAGTTGTTTATCACCAGCGCGGAGCATGGCGCTTCCACACTTGCACGGGTATAGCCGCTCCTCGGCAGTGTCGACTGCCAGTGCGGAGGATGGTGCTTCCACTGGCACGTGGGAGGGGACTCCCTACTGTAGAGAGCCCCTGGGGCATGTACAGCCCCGCCCTGACATGTGCCTTACACGGTAGGGCTAAACGTGGTGTGTCTGGGTACTCGTGACCCAGCGCAAGACTCATGAGGCCCTACCTCAAGGCGGGTTGTGCCTGGTCTTGGTTCTTGATGGCTATGGCGTTCCTGTGAGATGGTTAGACAACCTGCGCCAACTGAATTTCTTGAGGTTATCGCAAGAGAAGGCCAAGCACCAACGACCCCAGGAGGTGAGGTGAACAGGGCCGGCCCACTAGACAAAGCTCAGCCGTTGGATTTATCGACGCTGCAGGGACGGGCCCGAGCACAGACGTCGTGCCTAGCCTTCTTATGCGAAGGATCCTGAAGAAAGACGATCGACGCGCGGCTCCCATGGTGGGTGACAATCAAGTAGATGATAACCATAGATAGATTATGCCTGAAAAGCAAACTAGCTTAGGTAAATGCAAGAACGATACATGCCACTGGGTCGGACCCGAGCGGCCAGGGGATGATGCAGCCCAAGGGACGCCCCGAGCAGGATGAACTAAGGATGCAAGTGGATACATGCCGCAGGGACAGACCCACGCGGCCTGGGAATGATGCAGCCCAGGGGGCGCTCCCATCTAAATAAACTTGGAAGTTTGGTTGTCGAAGGAGTGTTGGGGTAGCTGAAGATGCGTTGCAAAGAAGTCGCTCCTCATGACCGTCGAGCCCCATGGCCTCGAGAGGTTCTGGAGGCTTAGGTGGCCTCCTGAGGACTGTCTCCATCTCCGCCAGGACTGCGTGGTGCTTGGCCTCTTGACCTGCCAGGATGCTCCATAGATTGTGCTGGAAGGCGGCTGCCACGCTCGGCAGGACGAACAACATGCGAACGTAGCTGTGAGGTGGACCCTCACACCGGCCAGCATGCGAAGACCAGAAGCGCTCCTGAGATGCGGCCCTGTTGAGCCCCGGGATGTCGATGCAGACGCGCAGCTCACCACCCTCGCCTGGATGGGGAGCAGCGCCAGGTGGGCAGCGGTCGCCGCGTATTGCTCTTGCTTCCTGAAGCTCCTGAGTGGCCTTGGTGATGAACTCCTGAGCACCGGGCGCTCCTCGCCCGGTGTCCTCCTAAGGGAAGCGTGCCGCGAAGCACGCCTCCACGTGGTGCCCGAGCGCCTCCCTCGTGATGTTGGCTAGGTCTGAGGCCCTCCAGAAGAGAGCCCCCGAGCCCTGCCCGAGGATGGCGCCAGGCACGCCTCCATATGCAAGGGAGGGAGGCGCCCCAGGCGCGGGCACCGGTCCTGAGGTGGCACCGCTGGAGGCGTCGCTCCCCTGAGGCCTAGTGCAGAGTAGATGCTTCTTCTTCTTGGGGTTGGCCTCAGGATGGTACTGCACATATGCGCTGCCAGGGTCTTTGACTGCTGTAGCTTGGAAGGCGCGCTCGAGGGAGCACACCGCGTCTCTTTCTTCGCAGCGGACTGTGATGATTCCGCCGCTTCCCGACATCTTGAGGACATTGTAGCCATGGTGGGTGACTGCCATGAATTTGGCTAGCGCTGGGTACCTGAGGATGGCATTGTACAACAGACAGATGTGGGCGACATCGAAGTCAATGAGCTCAGTGTGGTAGTTGTCGCACTGACCGAAGGTGACCGGGAGACAAACTTGCCCTATCGGGGTGGTGGAGCCGTCAGTCACTCCTGAGAAAGGCTTGGTGGGCTGGAGCTGATCGTATGGCACTTGAAGACTGTCGAATGTCTCGACGGAGAGGACACTGAGCCCTGCGTCGCCGTCGATGAGGGTCTTGGTGACTTGGACATTGCTGATGACGGGTGAATAGAGCATCAGGAGAACACCGACGGTTTCCACGCATTTGAGATGGCCCGCCGAGCTAAAGGTGATGGCGTACTTGGACCATCTAAGCGCGCGCGTGGCCTCGAGATTGGGGAGGGCTGCATTCACCTCGCAAGAGAACTGCTTGAAGATGCGCTGGGAAGCTGGGGCTTGAGCGCCACCCAAGATGCCGGCGATGGCGGGCGGCTCCTGGAAGCCCCCAGCCCCTTCTTCCTGTTGGTGGTCGTCGTTCCTCCTTGGTGGTGGCGGCAGCGGAGGGAGACCAGGGTTGCCCTGTGGACGGTCCTTGCTAGGCTGGTCCCTCCAGGCGCCCTCACGAGGCTGATCCTACCAGCGGTCCTCATGAGGCTGGTCGCGCCACTCCTGGCGGGGCCCACGGTCGTCCCAACGTCCTCCACCTTGTCCACCTACTCGGCCGTAGCCCAGTTCTTTGCGCTTGGGGAGTCGACCGAAGCGTCCATCTTGAATGGCCCTGAGCTCTTGACAATCGTTGGTGTTGTGGCTGCGCACGTTGTGGAAGGCGCATAATGTACGACTTCCCTTGGATGACTCAGGGAGGTCCCAGCCGCGTTTAGTGTCTGGTTCCGCCGTGAGTACGGCCACCCCTTTGCGCTTCATGTCCTTAACCTTGGCCTTCTTCTCCTCTGGATCCGCAGCAGGGAGCTCGAGGAGGGAAAGGAGCCCCTCCTCAGCTCATGCGCACTTGGTTACTATGTTGAATAGCTCCAAAGTCGTGCACAACTCCTCATGGATGGCGAGCTCCTCCTTCATATTGATGTCACAGACGCCATCGTAAAACACTGAGATGATGGCCTCATCTGTCACCTTGGGGATCTTGAGGCACACGCTGTTGAAGCGCTGGATGTACTTCTGCAGGGTCTCTCCCAGCTGTTGCTTGATGCGGCGTAGGTCACCCGTGGCCGGGGGCGGTCGTGAGTGCCCTGGAAGTTGGCGACGAAGTGGTTGCGCATCTCATCCTAGGAGGAGATCGAGACCGGGGGCAGGTTCAGGAGCCATGAGTGAGCGCCGTCCTTGAGAGCCATGGGAAACCAGTTCGCCATGACCTTTTCGTTGTCGTTGGCCACCTCGATGCTCAGCCCGTAGAGCTGCAAGAACTCTGTAGGGTCGGGGTGCTGTCATAGCGAGGAGGCAGATCCGGCTTGAACTTGCCTGGCCAGACGACGCTACACAGCTTAGGAGTGAAGGCACTACAGCCTGCCGTGGCCACCGGGGCCCGTCGTGGAGGTGGAGCTTGATCTTGGTGCCCCTGCGCTGCCACAATAAGTGGCACATGGCCCTGCCATGGCAAGCGGCACATGGCCCTGCCGCGGCAAGCGATCCTGACGTGGCGGTGCTGGGAGCGGTGGAGCGTTCTCTTGTGGGCGGGGAACCTCTTGGCAGCTTCTTTCTTCATGCACGGGCACACGATGCGGTGGATCACGCCGCGAGACCGTGCATCTTGGAGCGAGGACGCCGCCTTGACGTGGAGGAGGCAGAGGCGCTCCATGAGCCGCGTGTCTTGGTGCGAGGGTGCCGTCTTGATGCGAAGGGGGCGGAGGCGCTCCGTGAGCCACATCGCCCGCAGCAGGGAGCGGGCGAGGCAACGAGAGGGATGGCGCAGGAGAGCCCCCCGCGGCGCTGACGAGCTCGACGATGCGGTCCAACCAGTCCTCATAGAGGTCGTCGACCGGGCGGTAGCGTAGGAGCTCGCATGCCATGAGCAGTGCGGCCTGCGCATTCGTGGGTGCACGACGGGCGTGAGACGATGAGCCAGCCGGAGTCTGCGACGGGGTGGCGGTGCAGCCGTCTCTCCGCACGGAGGGGGTGCAATGAGGAAGCTTGCTGCTCGTTTGTTGCTGGGCCGGTGGCGCCGTTGGCGGCGGATGACGGAGAACGACGGGGAGGCCCGCCGACAGGGGCTGTCTAAGTGACACGGGTGGCGAGGGCGCCCTGGCGCTCAGCGCGGGCCCAGCGAGCGTCGGCCATGAACTTGGTGGAGTGGCGAAGCACGGATTGATGAAGGGGAAAGCTTAAGCACACCCCTACCTGGCACGCCAAATGTCGGATTTTGGGTTCCGGCAAAACCCTTGAGGTTCGAACACTGGGGTGCGCATGAAGATCTCTCCCCCTCTCTAGCTCGCACACATCATGATCTCGCGGTCTAGCTCGACGAACCCAAAGAACAAGAGACACAAGAGTTTATACTAGTTCGGGCCACGGATGTGGTGTAATACCCTACTCCAGTGTGGTGTGGTGGATTGCCTCTTGGGCTGAGGATGAACAGTTACAAAGGAAGAACATCCTCCTGAGGAGAGGTGCTCTTGTCCTTGATGAGTGTGGTGGCTTTGGTGGAATGAATCCGGTCCAAGATGAGATGATCTCTGTGCCTACGGTGGCGGCTAGTCCTATATATAGAGGCTCGGGTCCTCTTCCCAAATATTAGGTGGGAAGGGATCCCACAACAGCCAATTTGAAGGGGGAGAGCTAGTACAAGCTATCCTGACAAAAGATAGTCTTCGCCTGCCAAAGGCTCTGGTGGTGACGCTGTCTTGGGCTCCAAGGCGACCTCCGTCCTGCTGTCCTGCTGGTCTTGGTGTTGTTGCACCGATATGGAAACCTTTTCCTGATGCCTCGAGACTCCTCGCCTGCGCTTGCCTCTTTAGCACCAAAGAGGAAACAAGGACACTACGCGCGCTGGCGCCCGCCTAGCTCCAGTTGTCATGGCTTGCATCACACAAACCTCGTGAGGTGTCCCTTGCCTTGATCTGTCCGCCCCTCGCGAGCCAGCCTGGTGAGGCCGCCCCTGAGGAGGTCTTGCGTCGTCCGCCTCGCGAGGCTTGGCCCCTCCCGAGGGTCTTGAGTGTTTGCTGGTGAAGATGGGCCGTACAGGGCCACTGGTGGAGCCACGCCGCGGGCCGCAGGCAGGCAAGTCTGGGGACCCCCGTTCCTTGAACGCCGACAGTTTTGCCTCCGTGAGCCCCAGCAGGCCCTGCCGGGGCACCTTGCTTGTCTGCTTCTGGGGGTGTCCTCGCCCCTTGCCGGGCTCGCCTACCCGGCAAGGGAGGCTTTTCTCTTGACGATATCCTGCTTCCTTGGCTCGTCCTTGGTCCCTCTGATTTGCATGTTAGTCCTTCGAATCTCTTGGTTTCTTGTACTCTAACTTGGGCTAGTGCTTCAATCTCGCTCCCGCGCCTGTGCACAGTCTGGGCAACAGACCCATGGTTTGTTGCACCGACACGTGCGCCCATTCTCA
The DNA here is from genome assembly GCF_018294505.1 of Triticum aestivum. Lineage (NCBI taxonomy): Eukaryota > Viridiplantae > Streptophyta > Magnoliopsida > Poales > Poaceae > Triticum > Triticum aestivum. Next base: position 140,592,887 of record NC_057794.1, on the reverse strand, counting down.
TACTCATTTTGATAATGTTCAATACCTGACATGGATGAGAACATAAAAACAAGTGAGATTATCTTTGTAATGCAGAAGTTATTCTAATCCAATACTTCCTCCCTGTAAACCCCTTTGTGCTATCTCGACAATTCTTCTGAGAGATGTCATGCATGCTGTAATTTGGTGTGTGCATTAATATAATGTGGCCTACTACTCAAAATATGAGAGCTCCGGAAGTGATGATACTTCGCAGATGACAGCTTCAACATGTAGTAAAGAGGAACAAGTCAACCTGACGTGACAGATTCAAAATATACTAAGGGAGAACAACTCGACCTGATCGGTCGAGCGCAAATGTATCTGCTACCCTTCCCAACAAGGAACATACTTATTAAAGAAGAGAGATGATCATCTTAAAGAAGAGCAGAAGAGCAAGCAGATTGAAGATATTACAAGTCTTTCTATACAATGTCGGTTGCCCACCCATGATGAACCAGAGCGCATAGAGAAATACTATTCCTTCCGGTCTCTCCATATGTGGCTCACATGCATTTCGAAACTAAAGTAGGAACATTTAGCTGACCAATTAAACATTTCTCAGTTTTACTAATATCAGCATAATATCATATTTGAATTTGTACAACTAAGCTTGTTTAGCTCGATGGGTGGAGCAGTGCTATTACGACACGCACCACATAGGCTGATCATGGTCATCATAAAATGGGGAAACTGTAAGCATGATGAGTATAGTGTTGACCGTGGCAGTGGGATGGCAGATCTGAAGAAGCAAACCGCGCAAAGGGTAGTTAGCAACCGATGTTTGCTTTGAAATTACAGCTAAGATTTGGCATGGACAAGAAAGTACTGTCAACAATTGACAAATAAGTGCAATTCTGCTGTCTCTCTATATGTCGCAACATGCATTTGGAAACTCAAGTGGGACCTTTAGCTAACCAATTAAATGTGTCTATTAACTAATATCAATATCATATCACAATCATATTTGAACAACTAGCTTTGGAATTTTGAGTGTTGTGTTGTTTAGCTTGAAGGGTGGAGTAATGCTAGTACAACATAAATCACCTACATAGATCATAGTAGAGTAGATAAAAGGGGAAAACCCTAAGCATCAAGAGTAAAATCAGGAAAGTGGAACTAGCTAGACTAGTGGGTGGCGCACATGCTTTTCAAAATGAATATAGGAACATTAGGTGACCAATTAAACATTCTCTGTTTTAGTAATATGAGCATCATATCAGATTCATATTTCAACACCTAAGCTTTGGAATTATGAGTGGCATGTTGTTTCACTTGATGGGTTGAGGTCTTGAGGAGCAGTGCTAGCACGACACGAAGCACCTACGATGATGGTAGTAAATATGAAGGGGGAAACCATAAGCTTCACGAGTATGGTGACTGTGCCATGGTGGAACTAAAGGTGCAAACCGGATAAAGGTACTTCGCAACCAATGTTTGCTTTCAACTAGCCACTACGATTTGGTACAGACAAGAAAAGTACAGTAAAAAAATTACGATCTATTTTTCGGGTGAGATCAATAACTTAAGTACATATGGAAGAGTACCACCTCTCTTGGGATGTTGTGTAGGCCCTTGCTGATACGTTGAGGGTGCTGCGGGTGCAATCGCTGTTGGCGGCGCGGAGAGGACTTTAGACGGCAGACAGCCGGATCAGGGGATAAATCATGTTGCCGTGGACGAGGCGATCGTAGGAGCGGCAACAGCAAGGTGGACGATGGCGCCAATGAAGCGAGAGGACGCGATGAAAGGATCCTGGTCCGGCGCCATGGATGAGAGACGTCCATCTCTTATAGTGGACGACGGGGTAGGGGTAGTGGCTCCGGCAAGGTGGAGGATGGGGTGGCGGACGGAGGAGGGTGGCCGCAGTGGGGAGGTTGTTGTGGCCCCGACGGTGTATGAATGGGGAAATGGAGGGGGATGGGGGTCTCAAATTTTGGGACGCGCTTGTGTGAAATGTGGGGAAGTATGAACTTATCATGCGTTTAAAATTTTGGACATCACGTCAATTGGGGATAGGACGTAATCTCGCATCTCCCAAATATTTGTTGGTAGCGATTTCGGGCGAGGAGAGGGTGTTTTGCTGCCCATGGTTGGCACCCATGGTGTATGAACGGGGCTGACAGGTAGTGCGGTTGTGTCACGTCTGAGGGAAGTTACACAGCTGCCCCTATTTAAAATATTTTCCTACATCGATTTTGGACGAGGAGAGTTTATTTTGCCGCCCACTATGTATGATTGGGGAAATGGAGGGAGAGACACATGTCTTTCAGACGAGCTTGCATCAAATGTGTTTTGCCGCCCACATTTGGCACCTACCATGTCTGAATGGGCTCAGAGGGAGTCGTGTCATGTCTGATTGAAGTTACTAGTCTACCCCTAGCGACAGCAGTGTAAATCCGGTCGATTAGGATGTCAGGTGTGAGGGGTAGACAGTAATTTCCATCTCACACACACTTGCTTCGGGTAGCCCACAAATGACAGTGGGTGTTTAGCCGCTTTGTTCAAAACTTGGTAGAATTAGCATTCACGTTTACCCTGGGCCCTGGCAACTAAATTCAAATCCAATTGGTATGCGATTATGAATATCCATAGATAATTCTACGTTTTGTTATTTATTTCTTCAAAACCACGAGAAAGATTTATTACACCTTTATATATGATTATGATTTAGAAATGTCGTGATCTTCGAATTTAGTAGGTTGGATACACCTTGAGTCAAACAGTTATTTCATCCAATACAATATGCTCACATGAAAAATAGTTCAACTTATGCCAATCATACAAGTACTGAGGATTACCTCGCCTAAAATATTTAGATCATTACAACACATGGACAACATAGGGGGTCTTACAACATAATCCATTCAGAGACATGACACAACATGCAAGTACAATAATCTAATGACAATTTCAACTGGTATCTAAAGAAGAACTGGGATTACCCTAGGCTTCAGATAGCAGAAACAGCAGGATCTCCTTCGTCTTCAAATGCAACATTCTTACTTCCTCCAATTCTTGGGTTGCTTGCATAATATGTGCAACTAATTGCAAAATTCCAGCCTCAAGATCGAGATTACCTCATTCATAGCAGCCACACCATCTCTTTCTGCCTCTAGTAGAGCCTCAAGAACTATAATATTTGTGCTCAGACTGCTCTCCGGCGGTGTTGCCTCTGAACTGCTACCAGCTTGTCACATGGATGGCGCACTGCTTCCACAAAAAGATTCTGGGGTTGTACATTGTGTCCTAGTGTGAACGACATCCTGAAAGGTTTCCGCTGGACATAAGTAAGAGATAGTTATCGCATGATCCAGGCAGTAAGCTTACATGGTAAACGACATACGAATTATTGCCGAGCATGACAAGCTATATTTAAATGGTTCAAAGCAGCATCAGCCGAAAAGAAATTAAAATGGTAAGATGAACCTAGGGATGTAAGTGGAAAATAAACGACATCCGCTAGTCCCATCTAGTTAGTTTTTGCTAGCTCCCTAGTTCATTTTCCTCAAAAAAAACAAAAATTCTTTTGAACTATCATACCACTGGTGGACTTTAATCGGGATTAAACGGGACCCAGTTGGCATCCCTAGTTGAAAGGGAGTGTACCACCGCTATATTTAAGTTGCCAAGGCATCTAAGCAGTTGAAATAATCTAAGAAAGCACTTAACAGTGTGTCCTCATATAAACTACTAAGACAGTCTTGTGATGAAGTTCATAGGAAAAGTTAAGGACTCAAATGAACTAGGCATCCATTTCTTTATGATAGTACAGCTGGCACTACTGAACTATTGGCCAACTCAGGTATAGCGTAACAAGTAACAAACAAGCATTCAAATCAAGCAATACAACAAAGAAGACAACTGAACTATTTGTAATTCTGTAGGATTACAGGTTGAGGGCACAAGCCAAGAAAGCAGCCCACATGCATTACATTTCACATGTACTAAAACACACTGGCTTACCATATGTTGTTGTGAAGCCTCGCTGTTGTTGCAATGTTCTTTGAAGATATCATCAGCATCTTGTGGTTGCAAATCTAGTTATTGTAGTTTCTTCCGCACCCTCTATTTAGGTGAAATTTATTTTAATCGCATGCACTGGTTCGAATTGATCATCAATGGTTCATCTAAACTAAAGAAAGAAGGGTGTGTGCTTACACGACAATATATGTGCTTCACTCTATTTTCATGCTTGTTCGAGGTGCAAGCCCCAAAAGAACAAATATTTTGCTTGATGGGGTTGGCAGCTCCATAATTAATAGAAGCATCAAATTAGTCATGCAACTTGGGAAGATCAAGAACACACAAAAAAGTAATGAACAGAGGCTCGGAGCAGTGATGTAATAGATAGCATCAGAAAATGTAGGGTAAAACGAACAAAAAGCAGCAGAACCACATGCTAGTTTGCTGATGTGTAATTAAGCATAGAGAACATGAAGCAGTCTGATGGAACCAACAGGTGGCATCAGAACAACAAAATTATCATAAATATAGCATGCAAGAAGTAAAATAGTAGGCAGTGATATCTAGGAAGTACAGTAATACTTAGGACAAAACTAAAGCATTGTAACTATATGTGCACTGGTTTGTAATTTAGCACATGTAACATGTTCACTGCCAGAAGTATGGCCCTACAGGTGCAAGCAGAATAACGCGTCTCATGAAAAATTGAATGCTGCCCTGAAGAAATTCAAAGGTGCGGTGCTTATGCTAAGAAAGGGAACGTAGGCACCAGCCATTGGATAATAGTACCTGATTCTCAGCGGCGTATGGGTATCATTGTCATACTTGATAGCTAAGGATCGTCGATGGTGCTCGTGTTGCGATTGAGTTTGGGCCGGCTGTCGTCGTTGCTGAACTGGCTCCGGTGCTTCAGTTGTGGCACCGATCGACATACAATAAAGCTCATCTGTGGTAAGTGAACAATTCCACAATAAAGAATAGAAAAACTTAAGGAGTACAAATCCAAGTAACCTGATGAGGTTGCGGTGTCAGTAAAGCAGGGTTGGTGGAGTTGAATATGGCGTCTGTGAAGCGGGTTCAGTGCAGTGGACGAAGGCGTCGGCGGGCGCGGTGTATAGTGCTTTCGGTGAGGTGGATCTGTTGCGGCGGACGAGGGCTTGTATGAAGGGCCAGCGATGGGGCGGACGAGGGAGTCAGTGAAGGGCCTACACTATGGGGGACGAGGGCGCCGGTTAAGCAGATCCGATGCAGTGGACCATGATGGCAGTCAAGGAGATCTAGAGCGGTCGACAAGCCAGTCGCTGAAGCGACTCTGGTGAAGTGGTGAATTGGCAGTTGGGGGTTCCAAGGTGCGGAAGGTAGATCTGGCGGGGTGTGAGGTCCACCGCTGCGGCAGAGGACTAGATTCGGTGGCTTGCCGTGGTTGGGGGGTCGGGGAGGGGAAGGCGAGAGGCTTTGGGGGAGAATGTTGGGGGCAAAGAGGGGAAAACAATTGAGTTACCAAAGCAGCCCTTTTCTATTCATGTGGCAGGGGTAAAACAAGAATATCGCAGGGCTAAACTTTCAGGCGTGAGATATTTCAATGTGAGCGGGAAGTTTGAAAGCTTTTGGCCCTTGAAATTAAGCGTTCTGCTCTTGTACGGCCGACTATGATATCATGGCCGTGAATTTATTTGTTTTGCACGCAAAAAAGTGCAAGTTTTGAAAATCAATGTCTCTAACTCAAAACTTAGATTGTCCATTCAATTCAAATATGGATCATTGAGCTAGTACAAGCAAATACCATCATACACTCCAATTAAAATGAAATTCCAAATGTGCTTCTCCTAAATATGATGACAAAAGCAAAAATGCGTATGTGTATTGATACGTCACCAACGTATCTATAATTTTTGATTGTTTTGTGCTGTTATATTATCAATCTTGGATGTTTTATAATCATTTTATAGTAATTTTATATCATATTTTGGTACTAACCTATTGACATAGTGCCAAGTGCTAGTTATGTTTTTTTGCATTACTCCATTTCTCCATGAACTTAATACACTAGATGCATGCTGGATAGTGGTCGATGTGTTGAGTAATAGTAGTAGATGCAGGCAGGAGTCGGTCTACTAATCTTCGATGTGATGCCTATATAATGATCATTGCCTAGATATCGTCAGGATTATTTGAAGTTCTATCAATTACCCAACAATAATTTGTTTACCCACCGTTTGCTATTTTTCTTGAGAGAAGCCACTAGTGAAACTTACGGCCCCCGGGTCTCTTTCTCATATTATTTGCCTTTGCGATCTACTTTTCCTTTGCTTTTATTTTCAGATCTATTAAACCAAAAATACAAAAATACCTTGCTGCACTTTATTTTATTTGGCGTTTGATCCATCAATATATACAACTTTCTCCCGTCCACATGCCAATTTCTAGCGTCGTTACCCGAAAGGGATTGACAACCCCTTAAAACATCGGGTTGCGAGTATTTGTTATTTGTGTGCAGGGGCTGTTTACGTTGTGTTGCTTGGTTCTCCTACTGGTTCGATAACCTTAGTTTCATATCTTAGGGAAATACCTACCGTCGTTGTGCTACATCATCCCTTCCTCTTTGGGGAAATACCGATGTAGCTTCAAGCTGCATCAAAAGGAATTTCTGGCGCTGTTGCCGGGGAGGATCCTCAACATATATCAGGTTCCTAATCACAAATCTCATCTCCTCGGAACTTACATTATTTGCACATTTGCCTCTCGTTTCCTGTCCGCCACTTCACAAAAATATTCCGTTTTATTCGCCCCTCTTATTCGTTTGCCGTTTTTCTAGCCAGATATATCCGTGTTCTTGCCCTCTAATCATAATGGCTAGCGTGCCTACCCCTCCTTTTTCACCAAATTTTGAAGTTCTTTACTTCAAGTAAATACAAGGAGAAAATTTGAAAGATGCTCGGTATAGGCTTATGGAATCTTATCATATTTGCAATTTAAAGGGGGATGCTAAGATCTTGTTTTGTAATTTTTACATAGGATTGGCTTTGCATCATAGACAACTCCTAGATTTTGCCGCTAAAGGGAATTTTATTGAGCTTGATGCCAATGCTGCCTATGAAATTTTAGAAGGAATTATGGGTGTTCCACCTCAAAAGAAGGGGTTTTCTTTTACCCTAGAGGGAGTTCAAATGTTAGACAAACTTGGTGATTTGCATAAACACATGGTTGAATTACAAAAATATAACGAACCCCTCAAACATCTCAGTGGTAGTATCAATCGCATGGATACCTTGATTACTCTTTGCAACAAGCGATTGGATATTTTGGATCTAAAGATGGTTTCGGGAAGCGCAAAGATCCTCCCGGGTTTGAGAAAACCCTTACCAAAGTAGCCAAGTCTACGGATGACAAAACTTAGATCCTTGCTTTATGCCTAGCTAAGGGCGTAAAACTAGAGCGCTTGATGGGAGGCAACCCAATGAATAAAATTTAGTGTTGCTTTTTCTTTATGTTCTTGAGTGTTGGAACAATTATGCTACTATTATGATTGTGTTTTTTATGTTTTAGTTAGTGTTTGTGCCAAGTAAATCCTTTAAGATCTCCTTGGGTGATGGTTGTTTGATCTTGCTGAAAAAACAGAAACTTTTGTGCTAGCGAAAATATTTTTCATTTTTTTACCAGAGAGCGATAACATACCCATTCCATTTGCAGTATATTAATATACAAATTTCCCAGGTCTTCCTAATTTTTCAGAGTTTTTGGAGTTACAGAAGTATTCGAATTATCCAAATTGCTACAGACTGTTCTGTTTTTGACAGATTCTATTTTCTTTGCGTTGTGTGCTTGTTTTGATGGCTCTATGGTTTTCTTTGATGAGTTTTTTGCCATAGAAAAGTAGGAATACAGTAGATATAATGCAAGAAAAAATATGAATTGTTTTACTACAACACTTATAGTAGTGATTTGTTTTCTTATACTAACTGATCTCACGAAGGCTTTTGTTGAGTTTTGTGTGATTGAAGTTGTCAAGTTTTGGTTATCTTACGATGGATGAAGGAATAAGGAGTAAGAAGAGCCTAAGCTTGGGGATGCCCTGGCATCCCAAGCTATCATCCAAAAGAGAGCAAGCAACTAAGCTTGGGGATGCCGCCGAGTGGCATCCCCTCTTTCTTCTAACGACCATCGGTATTTTACTCAAAGCTATATTTTTATTCGTCACATACTATGTCACTAGTACAACAAGCTCCTAAACAAACAGTTTTTAACCCCTTTCCGCGACGGCATTTGGAACCATCGCCAAGTGAGTGTGGGCGATAGGGGGGTCCTTCCCACACGACCCAGAAACCGTCGGGGATATGCCCTCCTGACATGCACGCTCGGCAAAATGAGATCATGTGCGACCGGCGAGCACTCAAATACGGAAATACATACAGTAGAGCTAAAAAATACAATTATACGGCGAAATTATTTCCGGTCGCAAGTACATCCCACACAGTCAGTCCTCGCCAAATGTTTGCGTTTGTATGTACATCCCACATAGTTGCTCCAAGGAAAACGTTTCCGTTCACAGGTACATCACAAACATTTTTCCCGTTAAATTGTTTACGTTATTGAATGTATCACACACGGTCCATAGAAGAAACTGTGTGGCAAAAGCTCTCCATCACACACAATTTTTATGTGGTAAACGTTTGCGCAAGGTGGCCTAATGCAAACAGTTTTCAAGAGAAAGTCATGTGTGATTGTTCATTGATCCAACACGGTTTATTCCTAGAAACTATGTGCGTTGCCTGAGGTCATCGCCCACGGTATTTCTTCAACAACCATTTGCAATAGCAAAACTCAATTAGCAGGCTAATTATCTGATTATTCATAATCCATTTGTTAATCTGATTGACATTTCATATTAACCACACAATATATTTCATTTTCATAATTGAAATACATCAGAGTACAACATCATATAGCTTCAGCACTCACCTACCCCATTACAAAACTACACCAGGACCAAGTTTCACATGCAACATCTATAACCTTTTGAAATTAGCATCATAGACGGTACATAGACAGATGTATCTCATCTGGAAAACTGCTGAAGCAGAAGGCGAATATTGAGCCTTCATTGATGTTGAAGGTCTTTGTAACTTTAGTACAATGCCTGTGGATGATTGACCGTCCATCCTTCGTCCTCTTCAGGAACACTTCAATATTGAACCGTGGGTGTTGGATGAATACCTTCCTCGCCTCTTGACCATACAGGTGGTTTGAGAGGTAATCATTAGTGAACTGCTTTAGAAAGGCCTGAAAACAAGGATGTGCATAAATATCTTCTCTATATTGGAAATGGGGCAAAGGAATAAAAAATGCAAGGTATAATAGTTAGTACCATCTTGTAGTGAACTGATGTCTTCTTCATTGTGTAGACAAAGATCTTGTTATTTTTTGTCGCTAATTTCTTTATCCTAACAATCTTTCTGAGTTTCTTGACTTGACTGATATTCATGGACAACTCATTTCGCCATATGCAAAAAGGGTCGAACAATGGGTCAAAACCTCTGACACAGCAGGACCTACATGTGCAAGACCAAATTTTTAAAAACCTAAATATTAGAATGGTTCCTGCAATTGCACAATAATGTGGTATTAGACAACGGACCATGCACGTGCTAACCTCGATTGTAAACCTCTGTGCTTCCCATTGTTTCCCTGCAACACATATAAGGTAGTTAGTCATCAGGTTAAGTAAGGGTTCGCATGCTATCAGTAAAATATGTGGATGAAACATAAGCACATTGCAGATTCATCAGATTAATTCAAGCCACATGGAAGACCCATTTATCCAAACCAAGCATGATTAAGAACTAGGAAATATAGCACTTGTATATGTTTCTCATGTATTAAGTGCAGCCAAATTTGATTTATTCCTCACATGCACAACAATACAAAATTCTACCCACGACAATTGGACATCGCATTGCAGAATTGAACCAAGCAGTTAACTAAACACCACAACAAATGAACCAACATTAATTGAGCACCACATTGCACAATATAACATACTCCTAATAGAATATCAGACAGTTAACCAAACAGTTAACTACATCGAATTGTAGCAATTGTATTTGTTTCTCATGTATTTACTACAGTCAAATTCAATTTATTCCTCACATGGTATACAATAACAGAATGCACCCACAACTATTGAACATCGCATTGCAGAATTGAACCAAACAGTTAACTAAACACCACAACACAAATGAACCAAGCGTTAACTGAGCACCATATTGCATAATATATAACCAAACCAAGCATGCTTGACAACTTGGAAATATAGCAATTGTATATGTTTCTCATGTATTTTGTAAAGATAAATTCGATTTATTTCTCACATGGAAGAAAATAAAAAATTGTAGCCTGAATAATTGAACATCACATTTGCAGAATTGAACCAAATAGTTAACTGAAGACGACAACTAATTAACAAAATAGTTAATAAGTGAGCACCACATTGCACGACATATAGAACATATACACTAGAGCAACAGATTGCATGGTAAAATTAGATAGCACAATTCACTAGAATTTGTGAAGGACGGGCAGGAGCAGCACATGCAACGGGTAAACCGAGCATGCTTAACTGGCATAGCTAGCAAATGGCAAGGTGTTCCTTCAATATCTGGGGGTGGCACGAATGGCAGCCATCGCGACTTCATCTGCGCTTGTGGCCATGATTTGCTTCTTCGCTGCCAAATGCTCCTTGAGGTACTGGCTATACTACGTGCACCATGGCTTAGGCCGGCGCTTATTTGGTGGAGGGGTCGGTGATTTGGGTGGAAGGTGTCGCGCTCGCGCCGGCGGTTGGGGCATGTGGGATGTGGAAGGAGGAGGAGGGTGGGGTTGGGTGTGGATTACCTGCCTGGATTGGCGAGGCCGAGCAGCGTGATGGAGGGTCGCCGGCGAGGAGGCGGCGGTGCTGCAAGCAAGAAGTGAAGGTTTCAACTTGGAAAAGAAGGCGGAAACAGGGGAAATGTGGCTTTTGGTAAGGGGGAGGGGGCGGAGAGGTAGATATTTCTGTGGAAGCCGAAAATTTGGAATCGCTTCAGCCAAAAAACTGGCGCGCAAAGTGTCATCAGATACGGTCCCTTATTTAGACACGGTCCAAAGATATTTTGTGCTGCATCTCACACGGTTGGTTATAATAAATTGTGTGGGATCTACATGATTTTTTGTCTTGATTTGAATTACATAATGGGGTCACAATGGCCATGGACGGTGTTTCAATTGCTAGAACTTTTATCTGCAGCGAACATGCAACTATAGGTGTGTCGTCAAAAAAATTGGAATTATTCAGGGTTCGTTTGGACATTTTTATACATTAACTGGGTATTCTAGGCATTTTTATTCCAGTTCATATAAACTAGTTGAAAAATCAAATATGTGTCCCTGGTTACATGCTTAGGTCCCATGCAAGAAATGGGAATGAATTTCAAACACCCTGCCACCGTCAGTCGGCCACACATATTGAGATACCTGGTTTTAAATTCTAGTAAATCAAAAACTCGTCTGAAATTCATGAAACTTGGCATGCTATCATGGAGCGGCATCAACATGCTGCGGTAAAAATTTCTCCCATTTGGAGCAGGTTTGGGTATAAGCTTCACACGAACCAGCGCTTCTCACAACAAGCGTGATGGTTTTGGTAGGGAACGAGCCACCTTTGGGGACGAAACGATATCCGTTGCCTCTTATTGCTTTAAAAAAAATTCGAGTGTCAACATAGAACAACAAGAGTGTTGTGTTCAATTTTGGAATTTTTCGGGGTTCGTTTGGACATTTTTATACATTAACTGGGTTTTCCAGGCATTTTATGTGCATAATTCAAATTTTAACTACATGCATATTCTCAAGTGCATATAAACTAGTTGAAGAATCTAATATATGTCCTTGGTTGCATCCTTAGGTCCCATGCAATAAATGGGAATGAATTTCAAACACCCTGCCACCATCAGTCGGCCGCAGATATTGAGATACCTGGTTTTAAATTCTAGTAAATCCAAATTTTGCCTGAAATTCATGAACTTGGCATGCTATCATGGAGCGCCATCAACATGCCGTGGTGAAAAATTTCTCCCATATGGGGCAGGTTTGGGTATAAGCTTCTCACAAACGAGCGCTTCTCACAACAAGCATGATGGTTTCGGTACGGAACGTGCCACCTTTGGGGACGAAACTATATCCCTTGCCTCTTATTGCTTTCAAAAAATCTCGAGTGACAACATAGAACAACAAGAGTGTTGTGTTCAATTTTGGAATTTTTCGGGGTTTGTTTCGACATTTTTATACATTAACTGGGTTTTCTAGGCATTTTATGTGCATAATTCAAATTTGAACTACATGCACATTCTCCATTGCATATAAACTGGTTGAAAAATCAAATATGCGTCCTTAGTTGCATGGTTAGGTCACATGCAAGAAATGGGAATGAATTTCAAACACCCTGCCACTGTCACTCGGCCGCACCTATTGAGATATCTGGTTTTTAAATTCTTGTAAATCCAAAAATCGTCCGAAATTCATGAAACATGGCATGCTCTCATGGAGCGGCATCAACATGTCGTGGTAAAAAATTTGTCCCATTTGGGACAGGTTTGGGTATAAGCTTCTCACAAACCAGCGCTTCTCACAACAAGCGTGATGGTTTCGATAGGGAACGTGCCAACTTTGGGGACGAAACGATATCCGTTGCCTCTTATTGCTTTCAAAGAATTTCGAGTGTCAACATAGAACGACAAGAGTGTTGTGTTCAATTTTGGAATTTTTCAGGTTTTGTTTGGACATTTTTATACATTAACTGGGTTTTCCAAGCATTTTATGTGCATAATTCAAATTTGAAGTACATGCACATGCTTCAGTGCATATAAACTGGTTGAAAAATCAAATATGTGTCCTTGGGTGCATGCTTAGGTCACATGCAAGAAATGGGAATGAATTTCAAACACCCTGCCACCATCAGCCGGCCGCAGATATTGAGATACCTGGTTTTAAATTCTAGTATATCCAAATTTTGTCTGAAATTCATGAAACTTGGCATGCTATCATGGAGCGGCATCAACATGCCGCGGTCAAAATTTTCTCCCATTTGTCAGGTTTGGGTATAAGCTTCTCACAAACCAGCGCTTCTCACAACAAGCGTGATGGTTTCGGTAGGGAACGAGCCACGTTTGGGGACGAAACGATATCTGTTGCCTCTTATTGCTTTCAAATTTTTTCGAGTGTCAACATAGAACAACAAGAGTGTTGTGTTCAATTTTGGAATTTTTCGGGGTTCGTTTGGACATTTTTATACATTAAATGGGTTTTCCAGGCATTTTATGTGCATAATTCAAATTTGAACTACATGCACATTCTCCAGTGCATATAAACTAGTTGAAAAATCAAATATGTGTCCTTGATTGCATGCTTAGGTCCCATGCAAGAAATGGGAATGAATTTCAAACACCCTGCCACCGTCACTCGGCCGCAAACATTGAGATACCTAGTTATTAAATTCTAGTAAATCAAAAACTCGTCTGAAATTCATGAAACTTGGCATGCTATCATGGAGCGGCATCGACATGAAGTGGTAAAAATGTTGTTCCATTTGGGGTAGGTTTGGGTATAAGCTTCTCACAAACCAGAGCTTCTCACAACAAGCGTGATGGTTTCGGTAGGGAATGTGCCACCTTTGTGGACGAAACAATATCCGTTGCCTCTTGTTGCTTTCAAAAAATTTTGAGTGTCAACATAGAACAACAAGAGTGTTGTGTTCAATTTTGGAATTTTTCGGGGTTTGTTTCGACATTTTTATACATTAACTAGGTTTTCCAGGCATTTTATGCGCATAATTCAAATTTTAACTACAAGCACATTCTCTAGTGCATATAAACTGGTTGAAAAATCAAATATGTGTCCTTGGTTGCATGGTTAGGTCCCATGCAAGAAATGGGAATGAATTTCAGACACCCTGTCACCATCACTCGGCCGCACATATTAAGATACATGGTTTCTTAATTCTAGTAATTCCAAAACTCGTCTAAAATTCATGAAACGTGGCATGCTCTTATGGAGCAGCATCAACATGCCGTGGTAAAATTTTTGTCCCATTTGGGGCAGGTTTGTGTATAAGCTTGTCACAAACGAGCGCTACTCACAACAAGCGTGGTGGTTTCGGTAGGGAATGTGCCACCTTTGGGGATGAAACGATATCCATTGCCTCTTATTGCTTTCAAAAAATTTCGTGTGTCAACCTAGAACAACAAGAGTGGTGTGTTCAATTTTGAATTTTTCTGTGTTTGTTTAACATTTTTATACATTAACTGGGTTTTCCAGGCATTTTATGTGCATAATTCAAATTTTAACTACATGCATATTCTCGAGTGCATATAAACTAGTAGAAGAATCAAATATGTGTCCTTGGTTGCATCCTTAGGTCCCATGCAAGAAATGGGAATGAATTTCAAACACCCTGCCACTGTCACTCGGCCGCAAACATTGAGATACCTGTTTTTTAAATTCTACTAAATCAAAAACTCGTCTGAAATTCATGAAACTTGGCATGCTATCATGGAGCGGCATCAACATGCTGTGGTAAAAATGTTGTCCCATTTGGGGTAGGTTTGGGTATAAGCTTCTCACAATCCAGAGCTTCTCACAACAAGCGCCAAGGTTTCGGTAGGGAATGTGCCACCTTTGGGGACGAAACGATATCCGTTTCCTCTTATTGCTTTCAAAAAAAATCGAGTGTCAGCATAGAACAACAAGAGTGTTTTGTTTAATTTGGGAATTTTTCGGGGTTTGTTTCGACATTTTTATACATTAACTAGGTTTTCCAGGCATTTTATGTACATAATTCAAATTTGAACTACATGCACATGCTCCAGTGCATATAAACTGGTTGAAAAATCAAATATGTGTCCTTGGGTGCATGCTTAGGTCACATGGAAGAAATGGGAATGAATTTCAAATACCCTGCCACTGTCAGTCGGCCGCAGATATTGAGATACCTGGTTTTAAATTCTAGAAAATCCAAATTTCGTCTGAAATTCATGAAAGTTGGCATGCTATCATGGAGCGGCATCAACATGCCGTGGTAAAAAATTTCTCCCATATGGGGCAGGTTTGGGTATAAGCTTCTCACAAACGAGCGCTTCTCACAACAAGTGTGATGGTTTCGGTAGGGAACGAGCCACCTTTGGGGACGAAATGATATCTGTTTCCTCTTATTGCTTTCAAAAAAATTCGAGTGTCAACATAGGACAACAAGAGTGTTGTGTTCAATTTTGGAATTTTTCGGTGTTCGGTTGGACATTTTTATACATTAACTGGGTTTTCCAGCCATTATATGTGCATAATTCAAATTTGAACTATATGCACATTCTCTAGTGCATATAAACTAGTTGAAGAATCAAATATGTGTCCTTGGTTGCATGCTTAGGTCCCATGCAAGAAATGGGAATGAATTTCAAACACCCTGCCACCGTCACTCGTCCGCAAACATTGAGATACCTGGTTTTTAAATTCTAGTAAATCAAAAACTCGTCTGAAATTCATGAAACTTGGCATGCTATCAGGGAGCGGCATCAACATGCCATCGTAAAAATGTTGTCCCATTTGGGGTAGGTTTGGGTATAATCTTCTCACAAACCAGAGCTTCTCACAACAAGCGTGATGGTTTCGGTAGGGAATGTGCCACCTTTGGGGACGAAACGATATCCATTGCCTCTTGTTGCTTTCAAAAAAATTCGAGTGTCAACATAGAACAACAAGAGTGTTGTGTTCAATTTTGGAATTTTTCGGGGTTTGTTTCGACATTTTTATACATTAACTAGGTTTTCCACGCATTTTATGCGCATAAGTTAAATTTGAAGTACATGCACATTCTCTAGTGCATATAAACTGGTTGAAAAGTCAAATATGTGTCCTTGGTTGCATGGTTAGGTCCCATGCAAGAAATGGGAATGAATTTCGAGTACCCTGCCACCGTCACTCGGCCGCACATATCGAGATACCTGGTTTTTAAATTCTAGTAATTCCAAAACTCGTCTAAAATTCATGAAACGTGGCATGCTCTTATGGAGCGGCATCAACATGCCGTGGTAAAATTTTTGTCCCATTTGGGGCAGGTTTGTGTATAAGCTTCTCACAAACCAGTGCTTCTCACAACAAGCGTGATGGTATCGGTAGGGAACGTGCCACCTTTGGGGACGAAACGGTATCCGTTGCCTCTTATTGCTTTCAAAAAATTTTGAGTGTCAACATAGAATAACAAGACTGTTGTGTTTAATTTTGGAATTTTTCAGGGTTCCTTTGTACATTTTTATACATTAACTGGGTTTTCCAGGCATTTTATGTGCATAATTCAAATATTAACGACATGCATATTCTCAAGTGCATATAAACTAGTTGAAGAATCAAATATGTGTCCTTGGTTGCATCCTTAGGTCCCATACAAGAAATGGGAATGAATTTCAAACACCCTGCCACCGTCACTCGGCCGCAGACATTGAGATACCTATTTTTTAAATTCTAGTAAATCAAAAACTCGTCCGAAATTCATGAAACTTGGCATGCTATCATGGAGTGGCATCAACATGCCGTGGTAAAAATGTTGTCCCATTTGGGGTAGCTTTGGGTATAAGCTTCTCACAACAAGCGTGATGGTTTCGGTAGGGAACGTGGCACCTTTGGGGACGAAACGATATCCGTTGCCTCTTGTTACTTTAAAAAATTTTCGAGTGTCAACATAGAACAACAAGAGTGTTGTGTTCAATTTTGGAATTTTTCGGGGTTTGTTTCGACATTTTTATACATTAACTAGGTTTTCCAGGCATTTTATGCGCATAATTAAAATTTGAACTACATGCACATTCTCCAGTGCATATAAACCGATTGAAAAATCAAATATGTGTCCTTGGTTGCATGGTTAGGTCCCATGCAAGAAATGGGAATGAATTTCAAACACCCTGCCACCGTCACTCGGCCGCACATATTGAGATACCTGGTTTTAAATTCTAGTAAATCCAAAACTCATCTGAAATTCATGAAACGTGGCATGCTCTCATGGAGCGGCATCAACATGTCGTGGTAAAAAATTTGTCCCATTTGGGGAAGGTTTTGTATAAGCTTCTCACAAACCAGCGCTTCTCACAATAAGCGTGATGGTTTCGGTAGGGAACATGCCGCCTTTGGGGACGAAACGATATCTGTTGCCTCTTATTGCTTTCAAAAAATTTCGAGTGTCAACATAGAACAACAAGAGTGGTGTGTTCAATTTTGGAATTTTTCGGGGTCCGTTTGGACATTTTTATACATTAACTAGGTTTTCCAGGCATTTTGTGTGCATAATTCAAATTTGAAGTACATGCACATGCTCAAGTGCATATAAACTGGTTGAAAAATCAAATATGTGTCCTTGGGTGTATGCTTAGGTCACATGCAAGACATGGGAATGAATTTCAAACACCCTGCAACCGTTAGTCGGCCACAGATATTGAGATACCTGGTTTTAAATTCTAGTAAATCCAAATTTCATCTGAAACTCATGAACTTGGCATGCTATAATGGAGCGGCATCAACATGCCGTGGTAAAAAATTTCTCCCATATGGGGCAGGTTTGGGTATAAGCTTCTCACAAGCGAGCGCTTCTCACAACAAGCGTGATGGTTTCAGTAGGGAACGAGCCACCTTTGGGGACGAAACGATATCCATTGCCTCTTATTGCTTTCAAAATATTTTGAGTCTCAACATAGAACAACAAGAGTGCTGTGTTCATCTGGAATTTTTCGTGGTTCGTTTGGAAATTTTTATACATTAACTGGGTTTTCCAGGCATTTTATGTGCATAATTCAAATTTCAACTACATGGACATTATCCAGTGCATATAAACTAGTTGAAGAATCAAATATGTGTCCTTGGTTGCATGCTTATGTCCCATGCAAGAAATGGGAATGAATTTCAAACACCCTGCCACCGTCACTTGGCCGCAAACATTGAGATACCTTGCTTTTAAATTCTAGTAAATCAAAAACTTGTCTGAAATTCATGAAACTTGGCATGTTATCATGGAGCGGCATCAACATGCCATGGTAAAAAATTTGTCCCATTTGGGGTAGGTTTGGGTATAAGCTTCTCACAAATCAGAGCTTCTCACAACAAGCATGACGGTTTCGGTAGGGAACGTGCCACCTTTCGGGACGAAATGATATCCATTGCCTCTTGTTGCTTTCAAAAAATTTCGAGTGTTAACATAGAACAACAAGAGTGTTGTTTTCAATTTTAGAATTTTTTGCGGCTTGTTTCGACATTTTTATACATTAACTCAGTTTTCATGGCATTTTATGCGCATAATTCAAATTTTAACTACATGCACATTCTCCAGTGCATATAAACTGGTTGAAAAATCAAATATGTGTCCTTGGTTGCATGGTTAGGTCCCATGCAAGAAATGGGAATGAATTTCAAATACCCTGCCACCGTCACTCGGCCGCACATATTGAGATACCTGGTTTTTAAATTCTAGTAAATCCAAAACTCGCAAAAATTCATGAAACCTGGCATGCTCTCATGGAGCGGCATCAACATGTCGTGGTAAAAATTTTGTCCCATTTGGGGCAGGTTTGGGTATAAGCTTCTCATAAACCAGTGCTTCTCACAACAAGCGTGATGTTTTTGGTAGCAAATGTGCCACCTTTGGGGGCGAAACAATATCTGTTGCCTCTTATTGCTTTCAAAAAATTTCGAGTGTCAACATAGAACAACAAGAGTGTTCTGTTGAATTTTGGAATTTTTCGGGGTTCGTTCAGACATTTTTATACATTAACTGGGTTTTCTAGGCATTTTATGTGCATAATTAAATTTGAACTACATGCACATGCTCCAGTGCATATAAACTTGTTGAAAAATCAAATATGTGTCCTTGGGAGCACGCTTAGGTCACATGCAAGAAATGGGAATGAATTTCAAACGCCATGCCACCGTCAGTCGGCCGCACATATTGAGATACCTGGTTTTAAATTCTAGTAAATCCAAATTTTGTCTAAAATTCATGAAACTTGGCATGCTATCATGGAGCGGCATCAACATGCCGTGGTCAAAATTTTCTCCCATTTGGGGCAGGTTTGGGTATATAAGCTTCTCACAAACCAGCGCTTCTCACAACAAGCGTGATGGTTTCTGTAGGGAACGAGCCACCTTTGGGGACAAAACGATATCCGTTGCCTCATATTGCTTTCAAAAAATTTCGAGTGTCAACATGGAACAACAAGAGTGTTGTGTTCAATTTTGGAATTTTTCGAGGTTCGTTTGGACATTTTTATACATTAACTGGGTTTTCCATGCATTTTATGTGCATAATTCAAATTTGAACTACATGCACATTCTCCAGTGCATATAAACTAGTTGAAGAATCAAATATGTGTCCTTGGTTGCATGCTTAGGTCCCATGCAAGAAATGGGAATGAATTTCAAACACCCTGCCACCGTCACTCGGCCGCAAACATTGAGATACCTGGTTTTTAAATTCTAGTAAATCAAAAACTCGTCTGAAATTCATGAAACTCGGGATGCTTTCATGGAGCGGCATCAACATGCCATGGTAAATATGTTGTCCCATTTGGGGCAGGTTTGGTATAAGCTTCTCACAATCCAGAGCTTGTCACAACAAGCGTGATGGTTTCGGTAGGGAACGTGCCACCTTTGGGGACGAAATGATATCCGTTGTCTTGTTGCTTTCAAAAAATTTTGAGTGTCAACATAGAACAACAAGAGTGTTGTGTTCAATTTTCGAATTTTTCGGGGTTTGTTTCAACATTTTTATACAATAACTGGGTTTTCCAGGCATTTTATGCGCATAATTCAAATTTGAACTACATGCACATTCTCCAGTGCATATATACTGGTTAAAAAATTAAATATGTGTCCTTGGTTGCATGGTTAGGTCCCATGCAAGAAATAGGAATGAACTTCAAACACCCTGCCACCGTCACTCTGTCGCACATATTGAGATACCTGGTTTTTAAATTCTAGTAAATCCAAAACTCGTCTGAAATTCATGAAACATGGCATGCTCTCATGGAGCGGCATCAACATGTGATGTCTATGACACAACCTTCTTCTTGTAGACGTTGTTGGGCCTCCAAGTGCAGAGGTTTGTAGGACAGTAGCAGATTTCCCTCAAGTGGATGACCTAAGGTTTATCAATCCGTAGGAGGCGTAGGATGAAGATGGTCTCTCTCAAGCAACCCTGCAACCAGATAACAAAGAGGCTCTTGTGTCCCCAACACACCCAATACAATGGCAAATTGTATAGGTGCACTAGTTCGGCGAAGAGATGGTGATACAAGTGGTATATGGATGGTAGATAAAGGTTTTCGTAATCTGAAAATATAAAACAGCAAGGTAACTAATGGTAAAAGTGAGCGTAAACGGTATTGCAATGCTAGGAAACAAGGCCTAGGGTTTATACTTTCACTAGTGTAAGTTCCCTCAACAATACTAACATAATTGGATCACATAAATATCCCTCAACATGCAACAAAGAGTCACTCCAAAGTCACTAATAGCGGAGAACAAACGAAGAGATTATGGTAGGGTATGAAACCACCTCAAAGTTATTCTTTCCAATCAATCCGTTGGGCTATTCCTATAAGTGTCACAAACAGCCCTAGAGTTTGTACTAGAATAACACCTTAAGACACAAATCAACCAAAACCCTAATGTCACCTAGATACTCCAATGTCACCTCAAGTATCCATGGGTATGATTATACGATATGCATCACACAATCTCAGATTCATCTGTTCAACCAACACATAGAACCTCAAAGAGTGCTCCAAAGTTCCTACCAGAGAATCACGACGAAAATGTGTGCCAACCCCTATGCATAAGTTCATGGGTGGAACCCGCAAGTTGATCACCAAAACATACATCAAGTCAATCACGTGGTATCCCATTGTCATCACAAATATGCACGACAAGACATACATCAAGTGTTATCAAATCTTTAAAGACTCAATACGATAAGATAACTTGAAAGGGGAAACTCAATCCATTACAAGAGAGTAGAGGGGGAGAAGAAACATAAGATCCAACTATAATAGCAAAGCTCGCGATACATCAAGATCGTGCCAAATCAAGAACACGAGAGAGAGAGATCAAACACATAGCTACTAGTACATACCCTCAGCCCCGAGGGAGAACTACTCCCTCCTCGTCATGGAGAGCACCGGGATGATGAAGATGGCCACCGAAGAGGGATTCCCCCTCCAGCAGGGTGCCAGAACGGGTCTAGATTGGTTTTCGGTGGCTACGGAGGCTTCTGCCGGCGGAACTCCCGATCTATTGTGCTCTCGGATGTTTTTAGAGTATATGGAGATATATAGGCAGAAGAAATACGTCAGGGGGCCACGAGGGTGGAGGGCGCGCCCAGGGGGTGGGCGCGCCCCCTGCCTCGTGGCTTCCTCGTTGCTTCCCTTACGTGGACTCCAAGTCTCCCAGGTTGCTTTCCTTCCAAAAATAAGTTTCGTGATGTTTTAGGTCAATTGGACTCCATTTGATTTTCCTTTTCTGCTATATTCTAAAACAAGGAAAAAAACAGAAAACTGGCACTGGGCTCTGGGTTAATAGGTTAGTCCCAAAATGATATAAAAGTGTATAATAAAGCCCATAAACATCCAAAAAGTAGATAATATAGCATGGAGCAATCAAAAATTATAGATACGTTGGAGACGTATCACCATCCCCAAGCTTAATTCCTGCTCGTCCTCGAGTAGGTAAATGATAAAAACAGAATTTTTGATGTGGAGTGCTACTTGGCAAAATTTCAATGTAATTCTTCTTAATTGTGGCATGAATATTCAGATCTGAAAGATTCAAGATAAAAGTTCATATTGACATAAAAATAATAATACTTCGAGCATACTAGCTAAGCAATTATGTCTTCTCAAAATAACATGGCCAAAGAAAGTTCATCCCTACAAAATCATATAGTTTAGTCATGCTCCATTTTCGTCACACAAGAATGCTCTCGTCATGCACAACCCCGATGATAAGCCAAGCAATTTTTTCATACTTTAGTAATCTCAAACCTATAAACTTTCACGCAATATATGAGCGCGAGCCATGGACATAGCACTATGGGTGGAATAGAATATGATGATGGGGGTTATGTGGAGAAAACAAAAAGGAGAAAGTCTCACATCAACGAGGCTAATCAATGGGCTATGGAGATGCCCATCGATTGATGTTAATGCAAGGAGTAGGGATTGCCATGCAATGGATGCACTAGAGCTATAAATGTATGAAAGCTCAACAAAAGAAACTAAGTGGGTGTGCATCCAACTTGCTTGCTCATGAATACCTAGGGCAGTTGAGGAGGCCCATTGTTGGAATATACAAGCCAAGTTCTATAATGAAAATTTCCCACTAGTATATGAAAGTGACAAAACAAGAGACTCTCTATTATGAAGATCATGGTGCTACTTTGAAGCACAAGTGTGGCAAAGGATAGTAGCATTGTCCCATTGTCCGTTCTCTATTTTTCTCTCATTTTTTTATTTTTTTGGGCCTTTCTCTTTTACTGGGATATGCAATGAACCAAGAGTGACATGTATGAAAGAATTATGAACGGTAGCTTTGCCACAAATACTATGTACATGATCATGCTAAGCAATATGACAATGATGAATGTGTCATGATAAACGGAATGGTGGAAAGTTGCATGGCAATATATCTCGGAATGGCTATGGAAATGCCATAATAGGTAGGTATGGTGGCTGTTTTGAGGAAGATATAAGGAGGTTGATGTGTGAAAGAGCGTATCATATCATGGGGTTTGGATGCACCAGCGAAGTTTGCACCAACTCTCAATGTGAGAAAGGGCAATGCACGGTACCGAAGAGGCTAGCAATGATGGAAGGGTCAGAGTGCGTATAATCCATGGACTCAACATTAGTCATAAAGAACTCACGTACTTATTGAAAAAATCTACAAGTCATCAAAAACCTCGGCACTACACGCATGCTCCTAGGGGGATAGATTGGTAGGAAAAGACCATCGCTCGTCCCCGACCGCCACTCATAAGGAAGACAATCAAATAACACCTCATGTTTCAAATTTGTTACACAACATTTACCATACGTGCATGCTACGGGACCTGCAAACTTCAGCACAAGTATTCCTCAAATTCACAACTACTCAACTAGCACGACTTTGATATTATTACCTCCATATCTCAAAACAATCATCAAGCATCAAACTTATCTTAGTATTCAAAACACTCATAAGAAAGTTTTTACTAATCTTGAATACCTAGCATATTAGGATTATTTAAGCAAATTACCATGATATTTAAGACTCTAAAAATAATATAAGTGAAACATGAGAGTTCATCTATTTCTACAAAATAAAACCACCATTGTGCTCTAAAATATATAAGTGAAGCACTGGAGCAAACGGCAAACTACTCCGAAAGATATAAGTGAAGATCAATGAGTAGTCAAATACTTATGCAACTATGTGAAGACTCTCTAACATTTAAGAATTTCAGATCTTGGTATTTTATTCAAGCAGCAAGCAAAGCAAAATAAAATGACATTCTAAGAATGGCAGACATCATGTGAAGAAGCAAAAACTTAGGACCAACCGAAACTAACCAATAGTTGTTGAAGAAGAAAGGTGGGATGCCAGCCGGGGCATCCCCAAGCTTAGACGCTTGAGACTTATTGAAATATTATCTTGGGGTTCCTTGGGCATCCCCAAGATTGAGTTTTTGTGTCTCCTTAATTCCTCTCATATCACGGTCTCCCTAAATCTCAAAAGCTTCATCCACACAAAACTCAACAAGGACTCGTGAGATAAGTTAATATAAATCAATTGAAAGACCTTATCATCCTCTACTGTAGCAAATCACAAAAATTATTATTCAACATTGCATACTAAATGCCTCTCATATTTAATAGTCCTATCCTCAAATAGAATTATTAAAGAAACAAACATATGCAAACAATGCAAGCATAACAGCAATCTGCCTAAACAGGACAGTCTGTAAAGAATGCAGCTAGATCCATACTTCCCTAACTCCAAAAATTATGAAAGAAAATTAACACTCTAGTAAATTTATCAGAGATTAATATGCAATAGGTTTCAACATTTTATCACATTCTTACTTTTCTAGGGAATTATTGCAACAGCGGTAAACTTTCTGTTTTCAAACAGCAACATGAAGACTTGTAAAATAGGCATTGTAAAGGCTATCAATGCCACTTTTATTGAAATAAAAGATGCAAAACATTGTTCTAAATAACAGAAAGAAAATTCTAACAAAATATATTAATGCTCCAAGCAAAACACATATCATGTGGCGAATAAAAATATAGCTCCAAGTAAAGTTACCGATGAACGAAGACGAAAGAGGGGATGCCTTCCGGGGCATACCCAAGCTTAGGCTCTTTGTTGTCCTCGAATATTACCTTGGGGGGCCTCGGGCATCCCCAAGCTTAGGCTCTTGCCACTCCTTATTCCATAGTCCATCGAATCCTTACCCAAAACTTGAAAACTTCACAACACAAAACTTAACAGAAAACTCATAAGCTCCGTTAGTATAAGAAAATAAATCACCACTTCAAGGTACTGTAATGAACTCATTATTTATTTATATTGGTGTTAAACCTACTGTATTCCAACTTATCTATGGTTTATAAACTCTTTTACTAGCCATAGATTCATCAAAATAAGTAAACAACACATGAAAAACAGAATCTGTCAAAAGCAGAACAGTCTGTAGTAATCTGGATCAAACGTATTCTTATGGAACTCATAAAATTCTCAAATAAATTGATGGACCTGACGAATTTATCTATTAATCATCTTCAAAAAGAATTAACTAAATATCACTCTCCAAATAAAAATGGCAGCAATTCTCGTGAGCGCTAAAGTTTCTGTTTTTTACAGCATGATCGCAAAGACTTCCCCCAAGTCTTCCCAAAGGTTCTACTTGGAACAAACACTAATTAAATGCATAAAACCACATCTAAACAGAGGCTAGATAAATTATTTATTACTAAACAGGAGAAAAAAGCATGGGACAAAAATAAAATTGGGTTGCCTCCCAACAAGCGCTATCGTTTAACGCCCCTAGCTAGGCATGATGATTTCAACGATGCTCACATAAAAGATAAGAATTGAAACATAAAGAGAGCAGCATGAAGAATATGACTAGCACATTTAAGTCTAACCCACTTCCTATGCATAGGTATTTTGTGAGCAAACAACTTATGGGAACAATAATCAACTAGCATAGGAAGGCAAAACAAGCATAGCTTCAAAACTTTAAGCGCATAGAGAGGAAACTTGATATTATTGCAATTCCTACAAGCATATATTACTCCCTAATAATAATTTTCAGTAGCATCATGAATGAATTCAACAATATAACCAGCACCTAAAGCATTCTTTTCATGATCTACAAGCATATAAATTTTATTACTCTCCACATAAGCAAAATTCATCTCATGAATAATAGTGGGAGCAAACTCAACAAAATAATTATCATGTGAGGCATAATCCAATTGAAAACTAAAATCATGATGACAAGTTTCATGGATATCATTATTCTTTATAGCATACAAGTCATCACAATAATTATCATAGATAGCAACTTTGTTCTCATAATCAATTGGAACCTCTTCCGAAATAGTGGATTCATCACAGAATAAAAGTCATGACCTCTCCAAATCCACTTCCATGAATATAATCATCATAAATAGGAGGCATGCTTTCATCATAATAAATTTTCTCATCAAAACTTGGGGGACAAAAAATATCATCATCATCAAATATAGCTTCCCCAAGCTTGTGGCTTTGCATATCATTAGCATCATGGATATTCAAGGAATTCATACTAACAACATTGCAATCATGCTCATCATTCAAATATTTAGTGCCAAACATTTTAATGCATTCTTCTTCTAACACTTTGGCACAATTTTCCTTTCCATCATACTCACGAAAGATATTAAAAAGATGAAGCGTATGAGGTAAACTCAATTCCATATTTTTTTTGCAGTTTTCTTTTATAAACTAAACTAGTGCTAAAACAAGAAACAAAAAGATTCGACTGCAAGATCTAAAGATATACCTGTTGGAAATATGCCCTAGAGGCAATAATAAAATGGTTATTATTATATTTCTTTGTTCATGATAATTGTCTATTGTTCATGCTATAATTGTGTTATCCGGAAATCGTAATACATGTGTGAATACATAAACCACAACACGTCCCTAGTGAGCCTCTAGTTGACTAGCTCGTTGATCAAAAGATAGTCATGGTTTCCTGACTATGGACATTGGATGTCATTGATAACGGGATCACATCATTAGGAGAATGATGTGATGGACAAGACCCAATCCTAAGCTTAGCTCAAAGATCGTGTAGTTCGTTTGATGTAGCTTTTCTGAATGTCAAGTATCATTTCCTTAGACCATGAGATTGTGCAACTCCCGGATACCGTAGGAATGCCTTGGGTGTGCCAAACGTCACAATGTAACTGGGTGACTATAAAGGTACATTACAGGTATCTCCGAAAGTGTCTGTTGGGTTGGCACGAATCGAGACTGGGATTTGTCACTCCGTATGACGGAGAGGTATCTCTGGGCCCACTCGGTAATGCATTATCATAATGAGCTCAATGTGACCAAGGGGTTGGTCACGGGATCATGCATTACGGTACGAGTAAAGTGACTTGCCGGTAACGAGATTGAACAAGGTAATGGGATACCGACGATCGAGTCTCGGGCAAGTAACGTACCGATTGACAAAGGGAATTGAATACGAGATTGATTAAGTCCTCGACATCGTGGTTCATCCGATGAGATCATCGAGGAGCATGTGGGAGCCAACATGGGTATCCAGATCCTGCTGTTGGTTATTGACCGAAGAGGCGTCTCGGTCATGTCTGCGTGTCTCCCGAACCCGTAGGGTCTACACACTTAAGGTTCGGTGACGCTAGGGTTGTAGAGATATTAGTATGCAGTAACCCAAAAGTTGTTCAGAGTCCCGGATGAGATCCCGGACGTCACGAGGAGTTCCGGAATGGTCTGGAGGTAAAGATTTATATATAGGAAGTCCAGTTTCGGCCAGCGGGAAGATTTCGGGGGTTACCGGTATTGTACCGGGACCACCGGAAGGGTCTCGGGGGTCCACCGGATGGGGCCACCTATCCCGGAGGGCCCCATGGGCTGAAGTGGCGTGGGAACCAGCCCCTGATGGGCTGGTGCGCCCCACCCAAGGGCCCAAGGCGCCTAGGGTTGGAAACCCTAGGGGGCCGTTGCCCCCCGAGGGGGCATGCGCCCCCCTGGTTGGAAACCCTAAGGAGGCCGTTGCCCCCAGGGGCCGCCGCCCCCCTTTAGATGGGATCTCCAAGGGGGCATGCGCCCCCCTAGCCCCTATATATAGTGGAAGGGAGGGAGGGCAGCCGCACCTTGCTCTTGGCGCCTGCCTCTCCCTCCGTAACACCTCTCCTCCCCGCTTGTGCTTGGCGAAGCCCTGCCGGGATCCTGCTGCATCCACCACCACGCCGTCGTGCTGCTGGATCTTCATCAACCTCTCCTTTACCCTTGCTGGATCAAGAAGGAGGAGACGTCTTCCCAACCGTACGTGTGTTGAACGCGGAGGTGCTGTCCGTTCGGCACTTGGCCATCGGTCATTTGGATGACGGCGAGTACGACTCCATCATCCCCGTTCACTTGAACGCTTCCGCTCGCGATCTACAAGGGTATGTAGATGCACTCCTATTCCCCTCGTTGCTAGAATACTCCATAGATTGATCTTGGTGATGCGTAGAAATTTTTTAATTTCTGCTACGATCCCCAATAGTGGCATCATGAGCTAGGTCTATGCGTAGTTACTATGCATGAGTAGAACACAAAGTAGTTGTGGGCGTCGATATTGTCAATTTGCTTGCCGTTACTAGTCTTATCTTGATTCGGCGGCATCGTGGGATGAAGCGGCCTGGACCAACTTTACACATACGCTTACGTGAGACCGGTTCCACCGACTGACATGCACTAGTTGCATAAGGTGGCTGGCGGGTGTCTGTCTCTCCCACTTTAGTCAGATCGGATTCGATGAACAGGGTCCTTATGAAGGGTAAATAGAAATTGGCAATTCATGTTGTGGTTTTGGCGTAGGTAAGAAACGTTCTTGCTAGAAACCTATAGCAGCCACGTAAAAACTTGCAACAACAATTAGAGGACGTATAACTTGTTTTTGCAGCAAGTGTTTTGTGATGTGATATGGCCAAAGGTTGTGATGAATGATGAATGATATATGTGATGTATGAGATTGATCATGTTCTTGTAACAGGAATCACGACTTGCATGTCGATGAGTATGACACCGGCAGGAGCCATAGGAGTTGTCTTTATTTATTTATGACCTGCGTGTCAACATAAACGTCATGTAATTACTTTACTTTATTGCTAAAGCGTTAACCATAGTAGTAGAAGTAATAGATGACGAGACAACTTCAAGAAGACACGATGATGGAGATCATGATGACGGAGATCATGGT
Organism: Triticum aestivum; assembly: GCF_018294505.1. Lineage (NCBI taxonomy): Eukaryota > Viridiplantae > Streptophyta > Magnoliopsida > Poales > Poaceae > Triticum > Triticum aestivum. Next base: position 140,564,320 of record NC_057794.1, on the reverse strand, counting down.
GTCATGCCGGTGACAATGATGATCATGGAGCCCCGAAGATGGAGATCAAAGGAGCAAATGATATTGGCCATATCATGTCACTATTTGATTGCATGTGATGTTTATCATGTTTTACATCTTATTTGCTTAGAACGACGGTAGATTAAATAAGATGATCCCTCGTAATAATTTCAAGAAAGTGTTCCCCCTAACTGTGCACCATTGCGAAGGTTCGTTGTTTCGAAGCACCACGTGATGATCGGGTGTGATAGATTCTAACGTTCGAATACAACGGGTGTAAGATAGATTTACACACGCAATACACTTAGGTTGACTTGACGAGCCTAGCATGTATAGACATGGCCTCAGAACACAGAAGACCAAAAGGTCGAGCATGAGTCGTATAGAAGATACGATGAACATGAAGATGTTCATCGATGTTGACTAGTCCGTCTCACGTGATGATCGGACACGGCCTAGTTAACTCGGATCATGTTATACTTAGATGACTGGAGGGATGTCTATCTGAGTGGGAGTTCATTTAATAATTTGATTAGATGAACTTAATTATCATGAACTTAGTCTAAAATCTTTACAATATGTCTTGTAGATCAAATGGCCAACGTTGTCCTCAACTTCAACGCGTTCCTAGAGAAAACCAAGCTGATAGACGATGGCAGCAACTATACGGACTGGGTCCGGAACCTGAGGATCATCCTCATAGCTGCCAAGAAAGATTATGTCCTAGAAGCACCGCTAGGTGACGCACCCGTCCCACAGAACAAAGACATTATGAACGCTTGGCAGACACGTGCTGATGATTACTCCCTCATTCAGTGCGGCATGCTTTACAGCTTAGAACCGGGGCTCCAAAAGCATTTTGAGAGACACAGAGCATATGAGATGTTCGAAGAGCTAAAAATGATTTTTCAAGCTCATGCCCGGGTCGAGAGATATGAAGTCTACGACAAGTTCTTCGGCTGTAAGATGGAGGAAAATAGTTCTGTAAGTGAGCACATACTCAAAATGTCTGGGTTGCATAACCGCTTGACTCAGCTGGGAGTTAATCTCCCGGATGACGCGGTCATTGACAGAATCCTTCAGTCGCTTCCACCGAGCTACAAGAGCTTTGTGATGAACTTCAATATGCAGGGGATGGAAAAGACCATTCCTGAAGTATATGCAATGCTGAAATCAGCAGAGGTAGAAGTCAAAAAGGAACATCAAGTGTTGATGGTGAATAAAACCACTAAGTTCAAGAAAGGCAAGGGTAAGAAGAACTTCAAGAAGGACGGCAAGGGAGTTGCCACGCCCGGTAAGCAAGATGCCGGGAAGAAGCCAAAGAATGGACCCAAGCCTGAGACTGAGTGTTTTTATTGCAAGGGAAGTGGTCACTGGAAGCGGAACTGCCCCAAATACTTAGCGGATAAGAAGGCCGGCAACACTAAAGGTATATGTGATATACATGTAATTGATGTGTACCTTACCAGTACTCGTAGTAGCTCCTGGGTATTTGATACCGATGCGGTTGCTCACATTTGTAACTCAAAGCAGGAGCTGCGAAATAAGCGGAGACTGGCGAAGGACGAGGTGACGATGCGCGTCGGGAATGGTTCCAAGGTTGATGTGATCGCCGTCGGCACGCTACCTCTACATTTACCTACGGGATTAGTTTTAAACCTCAATAATTGTTATTTAGTGCCAGCTTTGAGCATGAACATTGTATCAGGATCTCGTTTAATACGAGATGGCTACTCATTTAAATCCAAGAATAATGGTTGTTCTATTTATATGAGAGATATGTTTTATGGTCATGCTCGGATGGTGAATGGTTTATTCTTAATGAATCTCGAGCGTAATGCTACACATGTTCATAGTGTGAATACCAAAAGATGTAAGGTTGATAATGATAGTCCCACATACTTGTGGCACTGCCGCCTTGGTCACATAGGTGTAAAACGCATGAAGAAGCTCCATGCAGATGGACTTTTAGAGTCTCTTGATTACGAATCATTTGACACGTGCGAACCATGCCTCATGGGTAAAATGACCAAGACTCCGTTCTCAGGAACAATGGAGCGAGCAACCAACTTATTGGAAATCATACATACTGATGTGTGCGGTCCAATGAGCGTTGAGGCTCGCGGTGGCTATCGTTATGTTCTCACCCTCACTAATGACTTGAGTAGATATGGGTATGTCTACTTAATGAAACACAAGTCTGAGACCTTTGAAAAGTTCAAGGAATTTCAGAGTGAGGTTGAGAATCAACGTGACAGGAAAATCAAGTTCTTGCGATCAGATCGTGGGGGAGAATACTTGAGTCACGAATTTGGCACACACTTAAGAAAATGTGGAATAGTTTCACAACTAACGCCGCCTGGAACACCTCAGCATAATGGTGTGTCCGAACATCGTAATCGCACTCTATTAGATATGGTGCGATCTATGATGTCTCTTACTGATTTACCGCTATCATTTTGGGGCTATGCTTTAGAGACTGCCGCATTCACTTTAAATAGGGCTCCGTCGAAATCCATTGAGACGACACCGTATGAATTATGGTTTGGGAAGAAACCTAAGCTGTCGTTTCTAAAAGTTTGGGGATGTGATGCTTATGTCAAGAAACTTCAACCTGAAAAGCTCGAACCCAAGTCGGAAAAATGCGTCTTCATAGGATACCCTAAAGAAACTGTTGGGTATACCTTCTACCTTAGATCCGAAGGCAAGATCTTTGTTGCCAAGAATGGGTCCTTTCTAGAGAAAGAGTTTCTCTCGAAAGAAATAAGTGGGAGGAAGGTAGAACTTGATGAAGTATTACCTCTTGAACCGGTAAGTGGCGCAGCTCAAGAAAATGTTCCTGAGGTGCCTGCACCGACTAGAGAGGAAGTTGTTGATGATGATCATGAAACTTCAGATCAAGTTGCTACTGAACTTCATAGGTTCACAAGGACACGTTCCGCACCAGAGTGGTACGGCAACCCTGTCTTGGAAATCATGTTGTTAGACAACGGTGAACCTTCGAACTATGAAGAAGCGGTGGCAGGACCGGATTCCGACAAATGGCTGGAAGCCATGAAATCCGAGATAGGATCCATGTACGAAAACGAAGTATGGACTTTGACTGACTTGCCCGTTGATCGACGAGCCATAGAAAATAAATGGATCTTTAAGAAGAAGACAGACGCGGATGGTAATGTGACCATCTATAAAGCTCGGCTTGTCGCTAAGGGTTATCGACAAGTTCAAGGGGTTGACTACGATGAGACTTTCTCACCCGTAGTGAAGCTGAAGTCCGTCCGAATCATGTTAGCAATTGCCGCATTCTATGATTATGAGATATGGCAAATGGACGTCAAAACGGCATTCCTTAATGGTTTCCTTAAGGAAGAATTATATATGATGCAGCCAGAAGGTTTTGTCGATCCTAAGAATGCTGACAAGGTGTGCAAGCTCCAACGCTCGATTTATGGGCTGGTGCAAGCATCTCGGAGTTGGAACATTCGCTTTGATGAGATGATCAAAGCGTTTGGGTTTATGCAGACTTATGGAGAAGCCTGCATTTACAAGAAAGTGAGTGGGAGCTCTGTAGAATTTCTCATATTGTATGTGGATGACATACTGTTGATGGGAAATGATATAGAATTCTTGGAAAGCATAAAGGCCTACTTGAACAAGTGTTTTTCAATGAAGGACCTTGGAGAAGATGCTTATATATTAGGCATCAAGATCTATAGAGATAGATCGATATGCCTCATTGGTCTTTCACAGAGTACGTACCTTGACAAGATATTGAAGAAGTTCAAAATGGATCAGTCAAAGAAGGGGTTCTTGCCTGTATTGCAAGGTACGAGATTGAGCATGGCTCAATGCCCGACCACGGCAGAAGATAGAGAAAAGATGAGTGTCGTCCCCTATGCCTCGGCCATAGGGTGTATCATGTATGCTATGTTGTGTACCAGACCTGACGTAAACCTTGCCGTAAGTTTGGTAGGAAGGTACCAAAGTAATCCCGGCATGGAACACTGGACAGCGGTCAAGAATATCCTGAAGTACCTGAAAAGGACTAAGGAAATGTTTCTCGTTTATTAGGTGACGAAGAGCTCTTCGTAAAGGGTTACGTCGATGCTAGATTCGACACAGATCTGGATGACTCTAAGTCACAAACTGGATACGTGTATATTTTGAATGGTGGGGCAGTAAGCTGGTGCAGTTGCAAGCAAAGCGTTGTGGCGGGATCTACATGTGAAGCGGAGTACATGGCAGCCTCGGAGGAAGCACAAGAAGCAGTCTGGGTGAAGGAGTTCATTACCGACCTAGGAGTCATACCCAATGCGTCGGGCCCGATGACTCTCTTCTGTGACAACACTGGAGCTATTGCCGTTGCCAAGGAGCCCAGGTTTCACAGGAAGACCAGGCATATCAAGCGTCGCTTCAACTCCATTCGTGAAAGTGTTCAAAGTGGAGACATAGAGATTTGTAAAGTACATACGGACCTGAATATAGCAGATCCGTTGACTAAACCTCTCCCTAGAGCAAAACATGATCAACACCAGAACTGCATGGGTGTTCGATTCATCACAATGTAACTAGAATATTGACTCTAGTGCAAGTGGGAGACTGTTGGAAATATGCTCTAGAGGCAATAATAAAATGGTTATTATTATATTTCTTTGTTCATGATAATTGTCTATTGTTCATGCTATAATTGTGTTATCCGGAAATCGTAACACATGTGTGAATACATAGACCACAACATGTCCCTAGTGAGCCTCTAGTTGACTAGCTCGTTGATCAAAAGATAGTCATGGTTTCCTGACTATGGACATTGGATGTCATTGATAACGGGATCACATCATTAGGAGAATGATGTGATGGACAAGACCCAATCCTAAGCTTAGCTCAAAGATCATGTAGTTCGTTTGCTGTAGCTTTTCTGAATGTCAAGTATCATTTCCTTAGACCATGAGATTGTGCAACTCCCGGATACCGTAGGAATGCCTTGGGTGTGCCAAACGTCACAGCGTAACTGGGTGACTATAAAGGTACATTACAGGTATCTCCGAAAGTGTCTGTTGGGTTGGCACAAATCGAGACTGGGATTTGTCACTCCGTATGATGGAGAGGTATCTTTGGGCCCACTCGGTAATGCATCATCATAATGAGCTCAATGTGACCAAGGGGTTGGTCACGGGATCATGCATTACGGTATGAGTAAAGTGACTTGCCGGTAATGAGATTAAACAAGGTATTGGGATACCGACAATCGAGTCTCGGGCAAGTAACATACCGATTGACAAAAGGAATTGAATATGGGATTGATTAAGTCCTCGACATCGTGGTTCATCTGATGAGATAATCGAGGAGCATGTGGGAGCCAACATGGGTATCCAGATCCCGCTGTTGGTTATTGACCGGAGAGGCGTCTCGGTCATGTCTGCGTGTCTCCCGAACCCGTAGGGTCTACACACTTAAGGTTCAGTGACGCTAGGGTTGTAGAGATATTAGTATGCAGTAACCCGAAATTTGTTCAGAGTCCCGGATGAGATCCCGGACGTCACGAGGAGTTCCGTAATGGTCCGGAGGTAAAGATTTATATATGGGAAGTCCAGTTTCGGCCAGCGGGAAGGTTTCGGGGGTTACCGGTATTGTACCGGGACCACCAGAAGGGTCCCGGGGGTCCACCGGATGGGGACACCTATCCCGAAGGGCCCCATGGGCTGAAGTAGCATGGGAACCAGCCCCTGATGGGCTGGTGCGCCCCACCCAAGGGCCCAAGGCGCCTAGGGTTGGAAACCCTAGGGGCCATTGCCCCCCGAGGGGGCATGCGCCCCCCTTGTTGGAAACCCTAAGGGCCCGTTGCCCCCAGGGGCCGCCCCCCCCTTTAGATGGGATCTCCAAGGGGGCATGCACCTCCCCTAGCCCCTATATATAGTGGAAGGGAGGAAGGGCAGCCGCACCTTGCTCTTGGCTCCTCCCTCTCCCTCCGTAACACCTCTCCTCCCCGCTTCAGTAGGGACTGTGCCACCTTTGGGGACGAAACGATATCCGTTGCCACTTATTGCTTTCAAAAAAAATCAAGTGTCAGCATAGAACAACAAGAGTGTTTTGTTTAATTTGGGAATTTTTTGGGGTTTGTTTCGACATTTTTATACATTAACTAGGTTTTCCAGGCATTTTATGTGCATAATTCAAATTTGAACTACATGCACATGCTCCAGTGCATATAAACTGGTTGAAAAATCAAATATGTGTCCTTGGGTGCATGCTTAGGTCACATGGAAGAAATGGGAATGAATTTCAAATACCCTGCCACTGTCAGTCGGCCGCAGATATTGAGATACCTGGTTTTAAATTCTAGAAAATCCAAATTTCGTCTGAAATTCATGAAAGTTGGCATGCTATCATGGAGCGGCATCAACATGCCGTGGTAAAAAAATTCTCCCATATGGGGCACATTTGGGTATAAGCTTCTCACAAACGAGCGCTTCTCACAACAAGCGTGATGGTTTCGGTAGGGAACGAGCCACCTTTTGGGACGAAATGATATCCGTTTCCTCTTATTGCTTTCAAAAAATTTCGAGTGTCAACATAGGACGACAAGAGTGTTGTGTTCAATTTTGGAATTTTTCGGTGTTCGGTTGGACATTTTTATACATTAACTGGGTTTTCCAGCCATTATATGTGCATAATTCAAATTTGAACTATATGCACATTCTCCAGTGCATATAAACTAGTTGAAGAATCAAATATGTGTCCTTGGTTGCATGCTTAGGTCCCATGCAAGAAATGGGAATGAATTTCAAACATCCTGCCACCGTCACTCATCCGCAAACATTGAGATACCTGGTTTTTAAATTCTAGTAAATCAAAAACTCGTCTGAAATTCATGAAACTTGGCATGCTATCAGGGAGCGGCATCAACATGCCATCGTAAAAATGTTGTCCCATTTGGGGTAGGTTTGGGTATAATCTTCTCACAATCCAGAGCTTCTCACAACAAGCGTGATGGTTTCGGTAGGGAATGTGCCACCTTTGGGGACGAAACGATATCCATTGCCTCTTGTTGCTTTCAAAAAAATTCGAGTGTCAACATAGAACAACAAGAGTGTTGTGTTCAATTTTGGAATTTTTCGGGGTTTGTTTCGACATTTTTATACATTAACTAGGTTTTCCAGGCATTTTATGCGCATAATTTAAATTTGAAGTACATGCACATTCTCTAGTGCATATAAACTGGTTGAAAAATCAAATATGTGTCCTTGGTTACATGGTTAGGTCCCATGCAAGAAATGGGAATGAATTTCGAGCACCCTGCCACCGTCACTCGGCCGCACATATTGAGATACCTGGTTTTTAAATTCTAGTAATTCCAAAACTCGTCTAAAATTCATGAAACGTGGCATGCTCTTATGGAGCGGCATCAACATGCCGTGGTAAAATTTTTGTCCCATTTGGGGAAGGTTTGTGTATAAGCTTCTCACAAACCAGCGCTTCTCACAACAAGCGTGATGGTTTCGGTAGGGAACGTGCCACCTTTGAGGAAGAAATGGTATCCGTTGCCTCTTATTGCTTTAAAAAAAAATTGAGTGTCAACATAGAACAACAAGACTGTTGTGTTTAATTTTGGAATTTTTCGGGGTTCGTTTGGATATTTTTATACATTAACTGGGTTTTCCAGGCATTTTATGTGCATAATTCAAATTTTAACTACATGCATATTCTCAAGTGCATATAAACTAGTTGAAGAATCAAATATGTGTCCTTGGTTGCATCCTTAGATCCCATGCAAGAAATGGGAATGAATTTCAAACACCCTGCCACCGTCACTCGGCCGCACACATTGAGATACCTGTTTTTTAAATTCTAGTAAATCAAAAACTCGTCCGAAATTCATGAAACTTGGCATGCTATCATGGAGTGGCATCAACATGCCGTGGTGAAAATGTTGTCCCATTTGGGGTAGCTTTGGGTATGAGCTTCTCACAATCCAGAGCTTCTCACAACAAGCGTGATGGTTTCGGTAGGGAACGTGGCACCTTTGGGGACGAAACGATATCCGTTGCCTCTTGTTGCTTTCAAAAAATTTCGAGTGTCAACATAGAACAACAAGAGTGTTGTGTTCCCAACACATCCAATACAATGGTAAATTGTATAGGTGCACTAGTTCGGCGAAGAGATGGTGATACAAGTGGTATATGGATGGTAGATATTGGTATTTGTAATCCGAAATTATAAAAACAGCAAGGTAACTAATGATAAAAGTGAGCGTAGACGGTATTGCAATGCGTTGAAACAAGGCCTAGGGTTCATACTTTCACTAGTGTAAGTTCCCTCAACAATACTAACATAATTGGATCACATAAATATCCCTCAAAATGCAACAAAGAGTCACTCCAAAGTCACTAATAGCGGAGAACAAACGAAGAGATTATGGTAGGGTACGAAACCACCTCAAAGTTATTCTTTCCAATCAATCCATTGGGCTATTCCTATAAGTGTCACAAACAGCCCTAGAGTTCGTACTAGAATAACACCTTAAGACACAAATCAACCAAAACCCTAATGTCACCTAGATACTCCAATGTCACCTCAAGTATCCGTGGGTATGATTATACAATATGCATCACACAATCTCAGATTCATCTATTCAACCAACACATAGAACCTCAAAGAGTGCCCCAAAGTTTCTACCGGAGAATCACGACGAAAACGTGTGCCAACCCCTATGCATAGGTTCATGGGCGGAACCCGCAAGTTGATTACCAAAACATACATCAAGTGAATCACGTGGTATCCCATTGTCACCACAGACATGCACGGCAAGACATACATCAAGTGTTCTCAAATCTTTAAAGACTCAATCCGATGAGATAACTTCAAAGGGGAAACTCAATCCATTACAAGAGAGTAGAGGGGGAGAAGAAACATAAGATCCAACTATAATAGCAAAGCTCGCGATACATCAAGATCGTGCCAAATCAAGAACACGAGAGAGAGAGAGAGAGAGAGAGAGAGAGAGAGAGAGATCAAACACATAGCTACAGGTATATACCCTCAGCCCCGAGGGGAACTACTCCCTCCTCGTCATGGAGAGCACCGGGATGATGAAGATGGCCACCGAAGAGGGATTCCCCCTCCGGCAGGGTGCCGAAACGGGTCTTGATTGGTTTTCGGTGGCTACGGAGGCTTCTGGCGGCGGAACTCCCGATCTATTGTGTGACGCCCCAAGACCGATGCGCGAGGTGTCTTCCAGTTATTCGTCGTCATTGCCATGTCATTCGCTTGTGTGTTGCATCTTGCCATGTCATCATCCGCATTGTATCTACATTTTTTCGAAAACTTGCATCCGTCCGGGTTCCCCCAGTTCCGTCCGCTGTCCGTTCTGAGCCCAAACACACTCGCACGCGCCCGCGACACCTCCGAAATATTATTTTATAGGTGGCTGGAAAATGTTCTCAGAATGGGATGAAAGTTGATGTGTGGTCTTATTATAGTGTAGATAGACCGCCCGTCAAGTTTCATCGCGTTCGGGGTTCGTTTGATGCCCCAACGGATAAGTATAGCGGCAGTATAGCCGGTCTAACGTCGGACGTTTTCGGTCTCCGGAAACAGTCGCCGGGTCTCTCTCTCTTTTCTTCTCTCAGCCCAAAGCTTTCTGCACAGTCCGCTATCAACCGCCAGGCCCCGAAACCCCTCCTTACATGGTTCATTGAACCCCTCACGTGCGCGTCCGAAAGTTGTCCCGAACCCGACCCGGACAGTCGTCACCATCGGGTCCGGATCATCCCCTAACATCTATAAATCATCTCCATTTTGTCAATTGGACTTCCAAAAATATTTATTCTCGACCGTCCAATTTCGATCGGAGGGTCTAGACCTACTCCTTTTTGTCCCTATAAATAGACCACCTCTTTCCAAATCAGACCAAAACCTAATTTCTGGGGATCCCCCCTGTCCAATCCCTGCCGCCGCCAGTCAACCACCCCTCTTCTTCCTCGGGATCCCTCCCGATCCACTCACCTGCCTTCTGGAATCTTCCATGGAGACAAGCTCCCGTACCTCCCGTTCGTTCCCCGCTCCCAACCAACAAGTGCCAAGACCACCGCCGTCCTACCACCTCGCCTCCTTGTTCATGTGCCCGCAGCAGTCGAGCAGGAGGAACCGCGCCCGAGCCTTCCCTCGTCCAGGAGATAGGAGCCCGAGCTCCTCGATCCCTCCTCGCCGGCAAAGTTCCTTGCCGGAGCACGCCGTTGCTAGCGCCGTCGACCACCAGGCCATGCCCCTACTCCCTTTCCCATTCCCTTCTTCGCGAAAGCCCTTCTCTTCCATCGCCTCTCACCTCTCGCTATTCTCTCTTTCTCTGTCCACAGGAGCGCCCCCGCGCCATGGCTGTCCTCTTCTTCGGGTCAAGGTGCCGGCCGCCGAATTCGATCCCTGTCGGCAACCTCTCCGTCCTGGCCTCCTCCGCCGCACCGGCGAGCGTGACACGGGAGCACCACAGGTCGCCTCGCACGCCAAGTTCGCCTTCGCCGTTTCCCTGCATCGCTACTACCGCCATCTGCTGCAGGAGGTCGCCCTGTCGTGGCCTTGTGGCATGTCCTGCAGCTTGGGGATCTGATCCGTGCCTCTCCTAGCCGGATCTGGCCTCAGGCGACTCCCCAGGCTCCATCCTGTCCCCGCGGACCCCGTCGGAATCCGCGTAGCGCCGTCCTTTCCTTCGTCTGCCTGAACCGCCGACGAGTTTTTGCTCTGTCTCTGTTGAGCGGGAGGGACATCGCTCGTGCTGCCCTGTCGTGCACCCGGTGGGCCACCCACCGACCTTGCCAGGCCCAGCATCGCCAGTTGGCCCAATGTGAGCAGCTCCCTAGCCTTTCCTCTGTTGGGCTAGCCGGATGTGTCCCATATCATTTTTTTCCTGCCTGCGATTTTGGCTTTTATTCCAGAGACGACTGTTTTACAGAAACCCCCCTGTTGTTCATGCATATTTTATCTCTCAAACGGTGCATCATTTTAAAACAAGTTATATATGAAAAATGCTTAGAATTATGTGTAGATTAATAATCTGCCACTTTCATCTATGTTTAAAATGCTTAAAATGTTGTTTGTTTAAATTTTTCCTATTGCCATGCTAAAATCCTTTATTTCATAACTAAATAACCATAACTCGGAATTTAATAAACTTTATATGTAAATGGGGTGGAAAATGCCTAGATTATCATGGTGGCTTTACTTTGCATGTTTAATAACTCTAAAATTTGGTTTAGGGCGGAACCGTACCAAATTCATAATTATGCTCATGAGGATTTTCCGGACTTGTTGCTTGTTGTTCTGGCCTCATTTAAACTTGCCTAGATAGGTAGTTTTACTTTTCTTCACCCCTTGCCATGCTAAACAACATTTAATATTTTTGAGTACGTAAACAAGATCAAACTAAATAAGTCACGTGGTGTTTCGTCAATATGCAACTCGCTGCATATTGAGCTCCACTTAATTTGTAGTGTTGTTTGTGCACTTTGCCATGCCATGCATATTTAAACTGGACATGCATCATGCTTGGTTGTGCATCATGTCATGCTTATGTGATGGTTGTTTACCATGTTGTTTGCTTCTTTCTGGTGTTGCTTCTTCGGGTTGGTTCCGATAACGTCGCGTTTGTGAGGATCCGTTCGACTACGTCCGTTTGTCTTCTTCATGGACTCGTTCTTCTTCCTTGCGGGATCTCGGGCAAGATGACTATACCCTCGAAATCACTTCTATCTTTGCTTGCTAGTTGTTCGCTCTTTTGCTATGCCGCGATACCTACCACTTGTTATATCATGCCTCCCATATTGCCATGTCAAGCCTCTAACCCACCTTGTCCTAGCAAACCGTTGTTTGGCTATGTTACCGCTTTGCTCAGCCCCTCTTATAGCATTGTTAGTTGCAGGTGAAGATGGAGTTTGTTCCTTATTGGAACATGGATATTGTTGGGATATCACTATTATTTAATGTTTACTTTAATGCACCTATATACTTGGTAAAGGGTGGAAGGCTCGGCCTTATGCCTGGTGTTTTGTTCCACTCTTGCCGCCCTAGTTTCCGTCATACCGGTGTTATGTTCCTTGATTTTGCGTTACTTACGCGGTTGGGTTATAATGGGAACCCCTTGACAGTTCACTTTGAATAAAACTCCTCCAGCAAGGCCCAACCTTGGTTTTACATTTGCACTAACAATCTATCACCTTCCCTAGGGTTCTGCAGACTCAAGGGTCATCTTTATTTTAACCCCCCCGGGCTAGTGCTTCTCTAAGTGTTGCTCCAACCTGAGCAATGTCCGGCGCCCCCTGGGCAACCAGGGTCTATGCCAACCCGACATCTTGCTCATCCGGTGTGCCCTGAGAATGAGATATGTGCAGCTCCTATCGGGATTTGTCGGCACATTCGGGTAGCTTTGCTGGTCTTGTTTTACCATTGTCGAAATGTCTTGTAACCGGGATTCCGAGTCTGATCGGGTCTTCCTGGGAGAAGGAATATCCTTCGTTGACCGTGAGAGCTTGTGATGGGCTAAGTTGGGACACCCTGCAGGGTTTTGAACTTTCGAAAGCCGTGCCCGCGGTTATGGGCAGATGGGAATTTGTTAATATCCAGTTGTAGAAAACATGACACTTAACTTAATTAAAATGAATCAACCGCGTGTGTAGCCGTGATGGTCTCTTTCCAGCGGAGTCCGGGAAGTGAACATGGTTCTTGTGTTATGTTTGACGTAAGTAGTTTCAGGATCACTTCTTGATCATTTCTAGTTCACGACCGTTGCTTTGGTTCTCTTCTCGCTCTTATTTGCGTAAGTTAGCCACCATATATGCTAGTGCTTGCTGCAGCTCCACCTCACTACCCTATCCTACCAATAAGCTTAAATAGTCTTGATCTCGCGGGTGTGAGATTGCTGAGTCCTCGTGGCTCACAGATACTTCCAAACAGTTTGATGGTGCCGATGATACCAGTGCAGATGACGCAACTGAGCTCAAGTGGGAGCTCGATGAAGATCGTGTTCGTTGTGTTGTCTCGTTTCTAGTTGATCAGTAGTGGAGCCCAGTCGGGGCGATCGGGGATCTTTTGCATTAGGGGTTGTCTTTCTTTATTTGGTTCCGTAGTCGGACCTTGATTGTATCTGGATGATGTAATGCTATATTCATGTATTGTGTGAAGTGGCGATTGTAAGCCAACTCTTTATCCCTTTCTTATTCAGTACATGGGATGAGTAAAGATTACCCCTCTTGCAATAAGCCTACTATGCGGTTATGCCTCTAAGTCATGCTCCGACACGTGGGAGATATAGCCGCATCGTGGGTGTTACATATTGTGCTCTCGGATGTTTTTAGGGTATATGGAGATATATAGGCGGAAGAAATACGTCAGGGGGGCCACGAGGGTCCCACGAGGGTGGAGGGCCGCCCAGGGGGGTGGGCGCGCCCCCTGCCTTGTGGCTTCCTCGTTGCTTCCCTTACATGGACTCCAACTCTCCCGGGTTGCTTTCCTTCCAAAAATAAGTTTCAGGTCAATTGGACTTCGTTTGATTTTCCTTTTTTGCGATATTCTAAAACAAGGAAAAAACAGAAAATTGGCACCAGGCTCTGGGTCAATAGGTTAGTCCCAAAAATGATATAAAAGTGTATAATAAAGCCCATAAACATCCAAAACAGTAGATAATATAGCATGGAGCAATCAAAAATTATAGATATGTTGGAAACGTATCAACATGCCGTGGTAAAAAATTTGTCCCATTTGGGGCAGGTTTGGCTATAAGCTTCTCACAAACCAGCGCTTCTCACAAGAAGCGTGATGGTTTCGGTAGGGAACGTGCCACCTTTGGGGACGAAACAATATCCGTTGCCTCTTATTGCTTTCAAAAAATTTCGAGTGTCAACATAGAACAACAAGAGTGTTGTGTTCAATTTTGGAATTTTTTGGGGTTCGTTTGGACATTTTTATACATTAACTGGGTTTTCCAGGCATTTTATGTGCATAATTCAAATTTGAACAACATGCACATTCTCTAGTGCATATAAACTGGTTGAAATATCAAATATGTGTCCTTGGGTGCATGCTTAGGTCACATGCAAGAAATGGGAATGAATTTCAAACACCCTGCGACCGTCAGTCGGCCGCAGATATTGAGATACCTGGTTTTAAATTCTAGTAATTCCAAATTTCGTCTGAAATTTATGAAACTTGGCATGCTATCATGGAGCGGCATCAACATGTCATGGTAAAAAATTTCTCCCATATGGGGCAGGTTTGGGTATAAGCTTCTCTCAAACGAGCGCTTCTCACAACAAGCGTCATGGATTCGGTAGGGAACGAGCCACCTTTGGGGACGAAAAGATATCTGTTGCCTCTTATTGCTTTCAAAAGTTTTTGAGTGTCAACATGGAACAACAAGAGTGTTGTGTTCAATTTTGGAATTTTTCGGGGTTCGTTTCGATATTTTTATACATTAACTGGGTTTTCGAGGCATTATATGTGCATAATTCAAATTTGAACTACATGCACATTCTCCAGTGCATATAAACTAGTTTAAGAATCAAACATGTGTCCTTGGTTGCATGCTTAGGTCCCGTGCAAGAAATGGGAATGAATTTCAAACACCCTGCCACCGTCACTCGGTTGCACATATTGAGATACCTGGTTTTTAAATTCTACTAAATCAAAAACTCGTCTGAAATTCATGAAACGTGGCATGCTCTCATGGAGCGGCATCAACATGCCGTGGTAAAAAATTTGTCCCATTTGGAGCAGGTTTGTGTATAAGCTTCTCACAAACCAACGCTTCTCACAACAAGTGTGATGGTTTCGGTAGGGAACGTGCCACCTTTGGGGATGAAATGATATCCGTTGCCTCTTATTGCTTTCAAAAAATTTCGAGTGTCAACATAGAACAACAAGAGTGTTGTGTTCAATTTTGGTATTTTTCGGGGTTCATTTGGACATTTTTATACATTAACTGGGTTTTCCACGCATTTTATGTGCATAATTCAAATTTGAAGTGCATGCACATGCTCCAGTGCATATAAACTGGTTGAAAAATCAAATATGTGTCCTTGGGTAAATGCTTAGGTCACATGCAAGAAATGGGAATGAATTTCAAACACTAGGCCACCGTCAGTCGACCGTAGATATTGGGATACCTGGTTTTAAATTCTAGTAAATCCAAATTTCGTCTGAAATTCCTGAAACTTGAAATGCTATCATGGAGCGGCATCAACATGCCATGGTAAAAAATTTCTCCCATATGGGGCAGGTTTGGGTATAAGCTTCTCACAAACGAGCGCTTCTCACAACAAGCGTGATGGTTTCGGTAAGGAACGAGCCACCTATGGGGACGAAACGATATTTGTTGCCTCTTATTGCTTTCAAATTTTTTCGAGTGTCAACATAGAACAACAAGAGTGTTGTGTTCTATTTTGGAATTTTTCGGGGTTCGTTTGGACATTCTTATACATTAACTGGGTTTTCCAGGCATTTTATGTGCATAATTCAAATTTGAACTACATGGACATTCTCTAGTGCATATAAACTAGTTGAAGAATCAAATATGTGCCCTTGGTTACACGCTTAGGTCCCATGCAAGAAATGGGAATGAATTTCAAACATGCTGCCACCGTCACTCGGCCGCAAACATTGAGATACCTGGTTTTTAAATTCTAGTAAATCAAAAACTCGTCTGAAATTTATGAAACTTGGCATGCTATCATGGAGCGGCGTCAACATGCCGTGGTAAAAATATTATCCCATTTGGGGTAGGTTTGGGTATAAGCTTCTCACAATCCAGAGCTTCTAGCAACAAGCGTGATGGTTTCGGTAGGGAACGTGCCACCTTTGGGGGCGTAACGATATTCGTTGCCTCTTGTTGCTTTCAAAAAAATTCGAGTGTCAACATAGAACAACAAGAGTGTTGTGTTCAATTTTGGAATTTTTCTGGGTTTGTTTCAACATTTTTATACATTAATTGGGTTTTCCAGGCATTTTATGCGCATAATTCAAATTTGAACTACATGCACATTCTCTAGTGCATATAAACTAGTTGAAAAATCAAATATGTGTCCTTGGTTGCATGGTTAGGTCCCATGCAAGAAATGGGAATGAATTTCAAACACCCTGCCACCGTCACTCGGCCGCACATATTGAGATACCTAGTTTTTAAATTCTAGTAAATCCAAACTCGTCCGAAATTCATGAAACATGGCATGCTCTCATGGAGCGGCATCTACATGCCGTGGTAAATTTTTTGTCCCATTTGGGGTCGGTTCGTGTATAAGCTTCTCACAAACCAGCGCTTCTCACAACAAGCGTGATGGTTTCGGTAGGGAACGTGCCACCTTTGGGGACGAAGCGATATCCACTGCCTCTTATTGCTTTCAAAAAATTTCGAGTGTCAACATAGAACAACAAGAGTGTTGTGTTCAATTTTGGAATTTTTCGGGGTTCGTTTGGACATTTTTATACATTAACAGTGTTTTCCAGGCATTTTATGTGCATAATTCAAATTTAAAGTACATGAACATGCTCCAGTGCATATAAACTGGTTGAAAAATCAAATATGTGTCCTTGGGTGCATGCTTAGGTCACATGCAAGAAATGGGAATGAATTTCAAACATCCTGCCACCGTCAGTCGGCCGCAGATATTAAGATACCTGGTTTTAAATTCTAGTAAATCCAAATTTCATCTGAAATTCATGAACTTGGTATGCTATCATGGAGCGGCATCAGCATGCTGTGGTAAAAAATTTCTCCCATATGGGGCAGGTTTGGGTATAAGCTTCTCACAAACGAGCGCTTCTCACAACAAAGTGTGATGGTTTCGGTAGGGAATTAGCCACCTTTGGGGACGAAACGATATCCGTTGCCTCTTATTGCTTTCAAAATATTTTGAGTGTCAACATAGAACAATAAGAGTGTTGTGTTCAATTTTGGAATTTATCGGGGTTTGTTTGGACATTTTTATACATTAACTGGGTTTTCCAGGCATTTTATGCGCATAATTCAAATTTGAACTACATGGACATTCTCGAGTGCAGATAAACTATTTGAAGAATCAAATATGTGTCCTTGGTTGCATGCTTATGTCCCATGCAAAAAATGGGAATGAATTGCAAACACCCTGCAACCGTCACTCGGCCGCAAACATTGAGATACATGGATTTAAAATTCTAGTAAATCAAAAACTCGTCTGAAATTCACAAAACTTGGCATGCTATCATGGAGCAGCATCAACATGCCATGGTAAAAAATTTGTCCCATTTGGGGTAGATTTGGGTATAAGCTTCTCACAAAGCAGAGCTTCTCACAACAAGCGTGATGGTTTCGTTAGGGAACATGCCACCTTTCGGGACGAAAGGATATCCATTGCCTCTTGTTGCTTTCAAAAAAATTCGAGTGTCAACATAGAACAACAAGAGTGTTGTGTTCAATTTTAGAACTGTTCGAGGTTTGTTTCGACATTTTTATACATTAGCTGGGTTTTCCAGGTATTTTATGCGCATATTTCAAATTTGAACTACATGCACATTCTCCAGTGCATATAAACTGGTTGAAAAATCAAATATATGTCCTTGGTTACATGGTTAGGTCACATGCAAAAAATGGGAATGAATTTCAAATACCCTGCCACCGTCACTCGGCCGCACATATTGAGATACATGGTTTTTAAATTCTAGTAAATCCAAAACTCTTCTAAAATTCATGAAACATGGCATGCTCTCATGGAGCGGCATCAACATGCCGTGATAAAAATTTTGTCCCATTTGGGGCAGGTTTGGGTATAAGCTTCTCACAAACCAGCGCTTCTTACAACAAGCGTGATGGTTTCGGTAGGGAACGTGCCACCTTTGGGGACGAAACGATATCTGTTGCCTCTTATTGCTTTCAAAAAAATTCGAGTGTCAACATAGAACAACAAGAGTGTTCTGTTGAATTTTGGAATTTTTCGGGGTTCGTTTGGACATTTTTATACATTAACTGGGTTTTCGAGGCATTTTATGTGCATAATTAAATTTGAACTACATGCACATGCTCCAGTGCATATAAACTGGTTGAAAAATCAAATATGTGTCCTTGGGTGCATGCTTAGGTCACATGCAAGAAATGGGAATGAATTTCAAAAACCCTGGCACCATCAGTCGGCCGCACATATTGAGATACCTGGTTTTAAATTCTAGTAAATCCAAAACTCGTCCAAAATTCATGAAACTTGCCATGCTATCATGGAGCGGCATCAACATGCCGTGGTAAAAAATTTCTCCCATTTGGGGCAGGTTTGGGTATAAGCTTCTCACAAACGAGCGCTTCACACAACAAGCGTGATGGTTTCGGTAGGGAACGAGCCACCTTTGGGGACGAAACGATATCCGTTGCCTCTTATTGCTTTCAAAATTTTCCGAGTGTCAACATAGAACAACAAGAGTGTTCTATTCAATTTTGGAATTTTTCGGGGTTCGTTTGGACATTTTTATACATTAACTGGGTTTTCCAGGCATTTTATGTGCGTAGTTCAAATTTGAACTACATGCACATTCTCCAGTGCATATAAACTAGTTGAAGAATCAAATATGTGTCCTTGGTTGCATGATTAGGTCCCATGCAAGAAATGTGAATGAATTTCAAACACCCTGCCACCATCACTCGCCCGCAAACATTGAGATACCTGGTTTTAAAATTCTAGTAAATCAAAAACTCGTCTGAAATTCACGAAACTTGGCATGCTAACATGGAGCGGCATCAACATACGATGTTAAATTTTTTGTCCCATTTGGGTAGGTTTGGGTATAAGCTTCTCACAAACAAGAGCTTCTCACAATAAACGTGATGGTTTCGGTAGGGAACATGTCACCTTTGTGGACGAAACGATAACCGTTGCCTCTTGTTGCTTTCAAAACTTTTCGAGTGTCAACATAGAACAACAAGAGTGTTGTGTTCAATTTTGAATTTTTCGGGGTTTGTTTCGACATTTTGCTACATTAACTGGGTTTTCGAGGCATTTTATGCACATAATCCAAATTTGAACTACACGCACATTCTCCAGTGCATATAAACTGGTTGAAAAATCAAATATGTGTCCTTGGTTGCATGGTTAGGTCCCATGCAAGAAATGGGAATGAATTTCAAACACCCTGCCACCGTCACTCAGCCGCACATATTGAGATACCTGGTTTTTAGATTCTAGTAAATCCAAAACTCATCTGAAATTCATGAAACATGGCATGCTCTCATGGAGCGGCATCAACATGTTGTGGTAAAAAAATTGTCCCATTTGGGGCAGGTTTGGGTATAAGCTTCTCACAAACTAGCGCTTCTCACAACAAGTGTGATGGTTTCGGTAGGGAATGTGCCACCTTTGGGGACAAAACGATATCTGTTGCCTCTTATTGCTTTCAAAAAAATTCGAGTGTCAACATAGAACAACAAGAGTGTTGTGTTCAATTTTGGATTTTTTCGGGGTTCGTTTGGACATTTTTATTCATTAACTGGGTTTTCCAGGCATTTTATGTGCATAATTCAAATTTGAACTACATGCACGTGCTCGAGTGCATATAAACTGGTTGAAAAATCAAATATGTGTCCTTGGGTACATGCTTAGGTCACATGCAAGAAATGGGAATGAATTTCAAACACCCGGCCACCGTCAGTCGTCCGCACATATTGAGATACCTGGTTTTAAATTCTAGTAAATCTAAAACTCATCTGAAATTCATGAACTTGGCATGCTATCATGGAGCGGCATCAACATGTCGTGGTAAAAAATTTCTCCCATTTGGGGTAGGTTTGGGTATAAGCTTCTCACAAACGAGCGCTTCTCACAACAAGCGTGATGGTTTCGGTAGGGAACGAGCCACCTTTGGGGACGAAACGATATTCGTTGCCTCTTATTGCTTTCAAAACTTTTCGAGTATCAAGATAGAACAAGAAGAGTGTTGTGTTCAATTTTGGAATTTTTCGGGGTTTGTTTGGACATTTTTATACATTAACTGGGTTTTCCAGGCATTTTATGTGCATAATTCAAATTTGAACTGCATGCACATGCTCCAGTGCATATAAACTAGTTGAAGAATCAAATATGTGTCCTTGGTTGCATGCTTATGTCCCATGCAAGAAATGGGAATGAATTTCAAACACCCTGCCACCCTCACTCGGCCCAAACATTGAGATATCTGGCTTTTAAATTCTAGTAAATCAAAAAATCGTCTGAAATTCACGAAACTTGGCATGCTATCATGGAGCAGCATCAATATGCCATGGTAAATATGTTGTCCCATTTGGGGCAGGTTTGGTATAAGCTTCTCACAATCCAGAGCTTGTCACAACAAGCGTGATGGTTTCGGTAGGGAACGTGCCACCTTTGGGGACGAAATGATATCCGTTGTCTTGTTGCTTTCAAAAAATTTCGAGTGTCAACATAGAACAATTGTGTTCAATTTTGGAATTTTTCGAGGTTCGTTTGGACATTTTTATACATTAATTGGGTTTTCGAGGCATTTTATGTGCATAATTCAAGTTTGAACTACATGCACATTCTCAAGTGCATTTAAACTAGTTGAAAAATCAAATATGTGTCCTTAGGTGCATTCTTAGGTCCCATGCGAGAAATGGGAATGAATTTCAAACACCATGCCACCGTCACTCGGCCACAAACATTGAGATGCCTGGTTTTTAATTCTAGTAAATCCAAAACTCGTCTGAAATTCATGAAACTTGGCATGCTATCATGGAGCGGCATCAACATGCCGTGGTAAAAAATTGTTAGCTTCCCCAGGTTTAATTCGGTTTCCCTAGTTTAATTTAGTTTTTAAATATAAAACATTCATCGCAAACGTTTTAGTTAGAACACCCGTATGCAAACCGACTGCTTCCTCAGGAAGCCAAGGGAAAATGTGCCGAGCAGGATTTGTGCAGCTCTTGATCGCAAACGTTTTAGATAGAACACCTTTATGCAAAGTGAGAGCAACGCAGCATTTTTGCATCCCTTCAATGCAAACGGTTGTTTTGGATGACCCGTGTGCAACCACGTACAAAAAATTATTGGTTATGTTGCCATTTGTCAAACTGGAAAGATTTACTTTCGTTGATCTATTAACGTTGCCATTTTTCAATCCTTGTAACACTGCGATTTTTCAAAATATGCAGCTAGAAATCATTAGCACTTTCTAATTTTTGCAATTAAAATTCAGTAATTAAGCATAGATTTCATTCATAGATTAAGCAGTTGTTCTTAATTTATACAAACAGTTCAAATCGACAGCTGAATCGACCAAACTTCTCCCCAATTGTTGCCAACCACGTACTGAAATAGCTAGTTCAACTATATATACTAGCTAATTTGAAGTACGTTGTATAGTTCGACCACACATCTATAGTCAGATGAACTGAACCAAAAAACCCTAAATACTACTACTACCACAAAGGGGCTTTGTGCTACTTCTGGCAGCGTGTCCTCTGCCGAGCGCACTCACCCCCTTAGTAAGAGGCAGAGGAGGAGGAGGAGCCTACCGACGAGCTGGACAAATGCAATATGGTGCCTGCCGGTGCTGCACGTTCAGCGACGCTCGCCAGCTCGAATGCCCACTGCCGCTCTAGACGATCCCTCTCGAAGTGGCCAAACTGCTCGTAGATCTCCTGATTCCTCGCCTCTGCATCGGCGTGTGCTGCGGCCACGACTGCGGTAAGGCTCTTTGCATGCTCGACGAGGCGCTCCTCCTCCTCCCGTAGGAACTCGATGTAGCGCTCAAGGTTGATGACGCACGTGCGGGCCTCCACCTCCGCATCCCGCCTTCGGGCCGCGGCGGCAGAGCGGGTCATAATCCCGACGGTCGACGGCGGGCTGGCGCCCACGACGGCCGACGATGGGGTGGCGGCCATGACCACCACCTCCATCCTTCGGGCCGCGGTGGCGGAGCGGGTGATGGCCACGATGGCCGACACTGGGGTGGAGGCCACGACGACCACCTCCCGCCATCGGGCCGCGGCTGCGGAGCGAGAGATGGCCTTGGCTTTCGACAGTGGTGTGGTGGCAATGGCGGCCGGCAACAGCTGCCGACGGGCAGCAACGGCGGAGCGTGTGCTGGGTGTTCCGTGGACACCCAACAGGGATGCCACGTGCACTACACACTACGTCGGGGACTGCGTCGCTGCCGCGGTGTAGCCTCCCAGCTGGAGCTGTCCTCTGATGACGGCGGAGTGGCTGAGCAACGACGACGGACCTGTGCCATTGGCGATTGTGGGAGGAGCAGACGAGATAAGCTACAAGGAGAGAGGGGAAAATGCGACGTAGGACTCGCCGGCCGTGAGGGTTTTTATAGCAGGCCGGTAAGCATTGCGAATTTGGGGGATTTCACCGAGTCGGGCGGGAAGCTTGCGCGGGAACCTATGAGGTTGTGCGGGAACGGTCTCACCGATGATTCACTGGCGCCACTGTTTGACCAAAAGAACGCCTCCGTACACTGCGCAAGCTTGCGCTGTAAGCCGTCTGCGGCAGCGGGGTGACAAGACGTGCGACATGACATGTTTAATAAAAAGACGTTTGCGATTTAATTACCTACTATACCCCGTTTATAAGTAGGATTTAACGAATAAAATATGAATGCATGTCGCCAAAGATTATATCGTTGGAGTCGTATTTGAACATAGTTTCCAGCTATACAATTTTTGTAACATGCATTAACACTGTTTTGGTTAAATTTAAGATTATATACCAGCAAGTGTTTGCCCGCAACACACACGGCTTATTCCATGACAAACAACTCGGATGGATCAACTGTATGCCACGTATCGCACACGCAACTATAATCTGATTCGTGCTTGATGTCTCCGACACTGCTCGCCTCTGTTGGAAAAGGTAGTGCCTAGGAGGTGCTTAGGCATGCTTAGGTGCTAGGCGATGGCCAACCGCCTCGCCTAGGGCCTAAATGGAAGTCTAGGCAGAGCAAGTAAGAAATTGTCTATCCATGCAAGAAATCATGCCATATTGCATTGATATGCCAAGCGAGCCATATCCCAATGATAGTAACCGGTAGTTAACTTGTTTATATGCCCTAAATAAATATTGATACAAATATAATAACCACAGATACACCCTCATAGTAAAAACTATATTACCGCCAGGGCCACGCTTAGGGCGCTTAAGCACTGCCTAGGCAGTAGGCGAAGGCCAACCGCCTCGCTTACGGCTACCGCTTTTTCCAACCTTGCGGCGCTCGCACAATTCGTCTTATTTGCCACGTATCATTGTGTCGTTCTCTGCTCGCGTCCCTCGGCAAGCTCTGCTCGTCGTTAGGCGCCGTGGCGTGCTGTGCTCGCCGTTAGGCGCTGTGGCGCGCTCTGTCGTGTCCGTCGGCGCGCTTGGCTTGTGGACAGCTTTTCCTTGCGCGTTCAACTGCTATATGCATATATATAGTATCAAGATGCTCAAGCGTTGCACGAAACATCAAGATACATTTGTATGAGTAGTTTATCTTGTGAGACAAAAGGATGAACGAGAGAAGTCCTTATCTGCAAGTGTGGAGAGAGGTGCGGGTATCTTTTTGCAAAATTGTCATAGTTTGGTTTCTAACCGCCAGATATAGATCGGACGGTCTATATTACAAGATGGCAGGCACACCATCATCACCAACTCAGTCTTTTATAAGAATAGAGATAGAGATGGTTGATCGCCGTTGAGGCAACTGCGGAGCACTCTGCTCGCATCCCTCCGCGCACGCTCTACCAGCGGTTGGGCATGCGCACGATCACGTCGAGGGCCCCATATGCATGCGGTTGCACCGCGCGCGTTGCCACACTGTGCAGTTACCTGCGGCACGATGGAGTTACGCGCTGCAAATTAGAACTGCCATCAGGGCCTACCGATATTCCTGGCCATCCGGCTTCCCCTTTAATTCCCGCGGCCATTATAACCTTAGTATCTTCAACCTTTCGATCACACCCCACAACACACCAATCACACCCATGATGACACATAGAGAGGGGATGTCCAGCGGTGCTCCAATGGAGTTCAGCGAGCATAGAGTGGAGACCCATGCGAGGGAGACAGATCTCTCAGTGGTGTACATCATCGACCTAGCCGTGGTGGACGACTACATGAACAGCGTTGAGCAGTTGCTTGCTTGAGACAAGTACAAGGTGGTCGGCATCGACCTCCAATACACCACCGCTCATCCCGGCATTGATTAGAAGGTTGCCGTCGCCCAGTTGTGCGTGGGCCATCATGTCCTCATCTACCACTACTTCATGGACACAGAGCCTTGCGACCATTTCAACAGGTTTGTCAACAGCTCCGACTACAAGTTTGCCACGGTGGAAACCACCGACGATGTAAACATGCTCCGTGTCATGGGCTTGGCCTACAAGAACCTTGTCGAAATCAGTGACCACTACAGGGTCTGGGGCAGCACGAAGGACTCCCTAGTCGAACTCGCCTCAGCCATCATCAACCCCTACTATGAAAAGATGAAGCAGGATGCCTAGAGAACAAGTCCCGTATCCTAGCACAAGGCTTGGATGCGGCAACTGGATGAACCTCACCTCAGGTTCACGGACAAGAGCGTGTACACATGCTATGAGATGCATAGGCGGATCGTTGACATGAGGAAGTGCCTCGTTACCAAAATTGACGAGCCCGGATCGAGCCACAAGCAGAGCAAATGTCACAAGAAGTAGATGATGATTAGATGATCGTTTATGCTAGTTAATCATGCATGTAATATATAGTTTACTTTATTGTTGGTGTGTGGAAATGTCATGTGTGTAGTAGCCACCTATGTAATTATGCATGCAATAGTTTACTTTGGTGTGTGCAAATGCCATGGTTGTAGTAGCCACCTATGTAAGTGGATGTTTAATTTGGTTATGCAAGCATGTCCTTATAAGTGTGTGTGTGTGTATACATGTTGTTATCTTGTACGCAATCCCATCGCACAACACACATGTATTGTTAAGTTGAACCATTTCTGTTCTCTTGTGTCAACGCAAACAGTTCATCCGACTGAACCGCATGCCGTCTATCGCACACACCTTGATCTGGCTGACCGTTTCTTTTGTGTTGCCTAATCACAAACAGTTCATCCGAGTGAACTGTATGCTGTATATCGCACACACCTTCATCTGGCTGCCCATTTCTTTTGTTCTGCCTAATCACAACTAGTTCATCCGAGTGAACCGTATGTTGTGAATCGCACACGCCGTCATCTGGCTGCCCATTTCTTTTGTTCCTCCTCATCGCAAATAGTTAATTGAACTGAACCGTATGCCCTTCATCGCACATGTAACTAAAATCCGAACCGTGTTTGATGCATCCTCCATCGCAAATGTTTTGCACCCTTTTGACGGTTTTCATACACTACCGTTTGCGATTAGTGTATCGCACACAGTTTCTCGAAGGGTCTCTGATCGTAGTGTCGCATTAGCAGCATCCTGCAGTAGTGTGTGTTTTACTTGGAGCGTCTTGTATGATATGAGTCTTTGCTTGTTTTATTTTGTGTTTTAAGTCTTGATTCCTTGCTGGACACACCCATTTGAGAAAGCCAAAATTATTTCATGACTTTTTAGAATTGCTCTCTATGCTTCACTTAAATTTTTATGAGCTATGGACTTGCTCTAGTGCTTCACTTGTATCTTTTTGAGCACGGTATGCTTTAGTATTTTTGAAGAAATGCTCTCTTGCTTCACTTAGATTTATTTGAGAGTTAGTAAAATTTTCAAGGAATTCTCTCTTGCTTCACTTAAATTAATTTGAGAGAAAGAAATATTATGCTCATGATCTTCACTTTTTTATTTGTTTGAGCTTATCAAAAGCAACACATGAAAATTAGTCCCAAAGTGATAGATATCCAAGAAGGATATAATAAAAACTTTCATGAAGATTATTGGACAAAATAAACTTGATTCTTAGTAATAGTTTTGAGATATGATGATGATGTGATATGTGAGTTATGTTGATGAGTAATTATGCTTTACTAAGAATATTGGTGTTAAGGTTTGTGATTCCCTATGCAAGCACAAAAGTCAATAATTATGCGATGAAATTATATCCTACTTGTGGTGCATTATTCGGTGGTAATTATGCTTAATGCTCGCTTATGAGATTATTCGTTTCTTGGTTGGTCGCTTCTCAATCTTTTGCTAGCCTTCATTTTGCACTAAGTATGATCACTACTTGTGCATCCAAAAACCTTTGAATCAATTTTGCCACATGAGTCCACATATCTACAATGCGGTATTCTTTTGCCGTTCTAAGAAAATTTGTATGTGACATCTCTAGCTAATTTTCAAAATAACCTTCTCTTTTATGTGTTCGTTCCGCTCGTGGAGCGGTGAGGGGTAGCTAATATTTTCCATGCTAGATGTGTTATTCTCACGATGAGTGTTTATTCACTTGTCATTGCACGAGAGTAAGCCAAAGGTATTAGGGATGCCCAGTCCCAAAATGAAAATTGAATTTACTTTATGTTGTCAAATAATAAATTCCTTGGAAAGTGTTGGTATGGAAGGCACCCGTGGATACGGTTAGCCATGGAAAGTGAAAGTATGGTGGAAAAAGGAATAAACTTTATTTTATGTTTGGGAACTGCCTATGACATATCTAGCATGGAAAGTGTTGGGAACTCTAAGTCATTTTCGTTGGTGGGAAGGACACACCTCCCAAAAAAATTTATCTCTAAGTTTTTCACTTTGAGCTCTGGCACCTCTACAAATCCCTACTTCCCTCTGTGAAGGGACTTTCTTTTACTTTATGCATTTTTTTCAATTTGAGTCTCCATCTTCTCTTATAAAAGCACCAACTAGGAGGCACTATGATCGTACTTGAGCATTGGGTGTAGTTAATATGCGAGTGTGTTTCATGAATGGATCAACGATTAAGCATGATGGGCCAGGGATAGCTTATTTTAGCATTGATATTTGGAAAGACATGGTTTCTTGTTGATATGCTTGAGTATTTAAGTTATCATGTCAAAACTAGACTATTGCTTTGAACAATATAAAAGTCCAAATGTCCATTCCATGAAGAAAACAATATGATATGACATGTTAGGCAGCATTCCACATCAGAAATTCTGTTTTTATCACTTACCTACTCGAGGACGAGCAGGAGTTAAGCTTGGGGATGCTGATACGTCTTTAACGTATCTATAATTTTTGATTGTTCCATGTTGTTATATTATCAATCTGGGATGTTTTATAATCATTTTATAGTCATTTATATCATTTTTGGTACTAACCTATTGACATAGTGCCAAGTGCCAGTTGTTGTTTTTTGCATGTTTTTACATCGCAGATAATCAATACCAAATGGAATCCAAATGTAACGTAACTTTATGGAGAATTTTTATGGACCAGAAGACACCTAATGGGCCAAGGCAACGCCTGGGGGGTGCTCCGAGGGGAGCACAACCCACCAGTGCACGCCAGGAGGCCCAGGCGCGCCCTGGTGGGTTGTGCCCACCTCGGGTGCCCCCTGGACCGCCTCTTTGCTCTATAAATACCCCAATATTCTAGAAACTCTAGGGGAGTTGACGAAAATCAATTCCAGCTGTTGCAGACTCCAGAACCACCAGATCCAATCTAGACACCATCATGGAGGGGTTCACCACTTCCATTGGTGCCTCTCCGATGATGTGTGAGTAGTTCTTTCTAAATCTCCGGGTCCGTAGTTAGTAGCTAGATGACTTCCTCTCTCTCGTTTGATTCTCAATACAATGGTCTCATGGAGATCCATGTGATGTAACTCTTTTTGCGATGTGTTTGTTGGGATCGGATGAACTTTGAGTTTATGATCAGATCTATCTTTTTATATCCATGAAAGTTATCTGAGTTTTGATCTCTTATATGCATGATTGCTTATAGCCTCGTATATCTTCTCCGATATTTGGGTTTGTTTGGCCAACTTGATCTATTTATCTTGCAATGGGAAGAGGTGCTTTGTAGTGGGTTCGATCTTACGGTGCTTGATCCTAGTGATAGAAAGGGAACCGACACGTATGTATCGTTGCTACTAAGGATAAAACAATGGGGTCTATCTCTACATAGATAGATCTTGTCTACATCATGTCATCGTTCTTATTGCATTACTCCATTTCTCCATGAACTCAATACACTAGATGAATGCTGGATAGTAGTAGATGCAGGCAGGAGTCAGTAATGTTGGACGTGATGCATATATAATGATCATTGGCTGGATATCATCATGATTATTTGGAGTTCTATCAATTTCCCACCAGTAATTTGTTTACCCACCTTTTGCTATTTTTCTCGAGAGAAGCCACTAGTGAAACCTACGCCCCCTAGGTCTCTTTCTCATATTATTTGCCTTTGCGATCTACTTTTCCTTTGCTTTTATTTTCAGATCTATTAAACCAAAAATACAAAAATACCTTGCTGCACTTTATTTTATTTGGCCTTCGATCTATCAATATTTAGAACTTTCTCCCGTCCACATGCCAATTTCTGGCGCCGTTACCCGAAAGTGATTGAAAACCCCTTTAACACGTCGGGTTCCGAGTATTTGTTATTTGTGTGCATGGGATGTTTACGTTGTGTTGCTTGGTTCTCCTACTAGTTCGATAACCTTGGTTTCATATCTGAGGGAAGTACCTATCGCCGCTGTGCTGCATCATCCCTTCCTCTTTGGGGAAATACCGACGTAGCTTCAAGGCACATCATGTATGAATAAAATGGATGATTATGAAGTTTGAACATGTCCGTATGTTTATATCTCTAGGATTGATATATGAATTTGAAATCATGAAATCCTGGCTTAAAAATGTACCTTCATTTAAATGAATTACAAAAGCTAATGATGGAGTCGAATTCCAAAATTCCAACCTTAGGTTTGTATGTTCAAAAGTATCATTATCTCATAGTCCAAACTGTGAAACAAATTGATCAACCATGAGTGCACACAATATTGACCAAATATATCTCAATTACGCTAAAGTCCCTGAAATATAGGCACCTCACTCTTTATCTGAAGCCAACCCCCCGCCCCCCGTCCCCCTGCCACACACACACAAGTTGTTCTCTCCCCCAGACACGAACACATGAGCACATTAACACCCCCTCTCTTCTAAAGTCCGGACCCCAATATAGGTCTCTATCACTTTGTCTCTCGGGCATGCACACATCTCTTCCCCCACTCTCTAGGTCTCCCGGCATCTGTCTTTCCCAAGCACATGCACTATGTAGAGTGTATCTTTCCCATACACAAAAAATGTCGCCCCCAAACGTCCATCTCCCTAGTTATGTGGTTCTCGCACACTCACCTCACACACCACCCCCACTGCAAACAAGCACACTTTGTCTCCTTGTGCAGCACTCTCCCCTTTCTATCTCTCCCACATGCGGACCTGCCCCAGCTCCTTCCCTGTATACGTATATGTCGTGACTCTTTCCATAGCTCCCTAATGCATCATCATTCTCAATCTCGCACATTGTTCTTACACCATCTATTCTAGATCTCTCATGAAGTCTCTATCACACACACGATGACTCGCTTCCCTTGCGTCTCCGTACATAGGCCACTTTCGAACAACATCAACATTGTCTCCCTATCTATACGCCACTTCTGCACACAAACGACCCCTCTCTCCCCCTCTCTCTTCCTCTCTCTCTCTCTCCGTTGCTAGCTCTCTCTCTCTCTCTCTCTCTCCGTCGCTAGCTCTCTCTCTCTCTCTCTCTCTCTCGCTCTCACACCCCTCTCCCACACACACTCGATGTCTATTCCAAATAGTCTGCTCCCCGCCCGCACCCATGCTATCCCGCTACTACACATGCCTTTGTCTCTCTTTGACACACATATCACACCATTCCCCCTTCCCTATACTAGGTTTACATCATTAGTGGTCTCTCTACTCCATGTACACACACTCCCTCTCACACACAAACGCGTGCAGAAACACACACATACATGCACAAACACCCATCTATCTGGATCCTTCTTTTAAGACACACACCCTTGCATATTCTGTCCAGCTCTAGGTACGTATATACCCCCCATCTCTCTAGCTCAGATGCACACCAAAATTCGCCATCTGTCTAACCCACACATCTCTCCCCATGTCTGCATGTGTAGCTCACACACTCACTCTTTGATCATGTGTATGTGTCTCCATGTTACACAACACAAAGCCCCATGTACATGTCTCTCTCTATCCTCCACACACAGAGACACAAAGAATCTCTTATCATTGGCTCAGTCTCTACACATATCACACACATGCTCAACAAAGGTTTTCCTGTGAATAACTTACCGTCTATTCATCAATAGTCGTGGCAGTACGGCGAACAAGAGACGTGAAAAAGAGTAAATCTACACATGCGAAGACCACCTAGTATGACTACTAGGACTAGAGAAAGCCGAAAGCGCGCCGCTGTCACCCCCTCCTTATCAACGACGGGAAAACCTTTATTTTACACAGTCGAGAAGTCATTGTGCTAAGGCCCCACATGCTGAGCCGTTGAATAGAATGTAGATCCAAGTTTGTGGAAACAAGTATCGATAATACGTTTGTATCTCCATACTTATATTTCTTCTCTTATAAAAAACCGAGTTGGTGATGATGGTACGCGTGCCATCTTGCAATATAGATCGTCCGATCTATATCTGAGGGATAGAAATTAAACTAAAAGATACCTGCACCTCTCTCGACATTTGCAGACAAGGCCTTCCCTCGTTCAACCTAATCTCCAACAACCTCATTGTTGAGCAATTAAAAAAGGAAGCCTCTAGAACAAACTAGCATGGTGGTCATTTCCGGCGTGGTCCATCCCCATGCCTCCGCTCATCCGACCACCAATCACCACCATGCCCCACTCCTCTTCAACTTATCTCCTCTTTCTAGATATATAATTAGTTTTTACACATGGGATTACTCCCGCATGGGTCAATCACAATATGTGTTTTATAAAAAAATGCATCTTGATGTTCCATGCAATGCAAATACATCTTGCTAGTACTCCTATAGAAGACTTAGTTGGTGATGATGGTGTGTCTTCCATCCGTCATTTCCGGCCATTAGATCTACATCTAACAACTGTGAGGTAAGTTGTTGCCTTTTCTCACCAACATCCCACTTCTCTACCAATTTGCAGAAAAACCCATAATTAGTATCTTAAAACGAACCACATCCCTCCCTCACCTCACCAAAACAGCCCAAGGAATATACTCTGAAACATAATATATCTCTAGTGATATATGTATATCAAAATTAGAGTGTTTTCTATCAAGTTTGTGAATAAGTATTATTCTAATTATGATCCGTTGCAATGCACATGAACATTGCTAGTATTTCCAACCATGCAAAAAATGCTAGTATTTCCATAGTTTCAATTTTTCCATCAAGATATTAGTCACTCAAGGCTGATATTTAGTTTCAATCACGTATATATAGGCACTATGTAACTAGCCTTGCCTATTGGCTTCCAACGCTTAACTTTCACTCATACTTATAGTATGTAGAGTATTTAACGAAAAACTACCACTTTCAACCAGCCCTAGGAAGAAACTATTGTACAAAAAATAGCAAAAACATACCCAAAATTTCTTAATCCATGCCAAAAACTACTACCTAGTACCGATTAGGCTCGTTTAAACCCGTTTATGACAGGGTTGGCCCACACGTCTGTGCTGACGAGGTAGCTTAAATCGACACATTTTGTTTGACCGTTGACACGAGGGACCCACATCTGACCTTCTATCCTGTTATTCCCCCCTCAAATCATTATTTTTCCTAAACATTACTTCAAACAGTACTGATGCATGTTCCTTGGTGGCACCGGTGATGAGCGAGTTGGCCGCCGCTCCGCCGGACGGGCCGGACGCCGCGCTGGCCTCCGCATGGGTTGGCAGGTTGGCCCGAGCATGACTCACATGCGAGCAAGCTGCCGCACTGCCGTGCCAATCTAGCTAGCAAACCTTGTAGACAAGCTACTAGATGCATCCAGCATGGTGTTTGATATCTTGGCTAGCTAGCGGTCGCAAGCGCCGGACGGACCTGGCATCCGAGCTGCCGCAAGATGGGATCCGCATCGCCGGCGGTTTTGACCTCGCCTTCTGCCGGCGGCGGTAGCCACGTCCCATGGCCGGCGATGACTAGGTGGACGGGCCAGAGGTAGGAGGTCACTTGGGGATTTTTGTACAGACTAACATGTAGGTCCCACAAGTCATAACGCCTAACTTGTCGGTCGAATAGAAGGCATTGACTTAAGGGGCGACATGGGTTGAAACGTGCCTATAACGGCACTTTGTAGAGTAGTCTTTTCTTGGTATGGCTGGTTGGTAAGGGCATGTACAATGCTTCATAAGGTAGTCTTATCTTAAGTCTGCCACGTATGCAAGTGGTAGTGGTTTCTGGTAAAGAGTACTACTAGTGGTCGCGGGAGTAGATATGACTCCGTCGTATCTATAATTTTTGACTGTTCCATGCCAATATTCTACAACTTTCATATAATTTTGGCAACTTTTTATACTATTTTTGGGACTAACATATTGATCCAGTGCCCAGTGCCAGTTCCTGTTTGTTGCATGTTTTTTGTGTCGCAGAAAATCCATATCAAATGGAGTCCAAACGGGATAAAAACAGACGGAGATTTTTTTGGAATATATGTGATTTTTGGGAAGTGAAATCAACGCGAGACGATGCTCGAGGGGCCCACGTGGCAGGGGGCGCGCCCCTGACCCTCGTGGCCACCCTGTAAGGCGGTTGATGCCCTTCTTTTGCCGCAAGAAAGCTAATTTCCGGATAGAGATCGTGTTAAAATTTCAGCCCAATTGGAGTTACGGATCTCCGGGAATATAAGAAACGGTGAAAGGGAAGAATCTGAGAACGCAGAAACAGAGAGAGACAGAGAGACAGAGAGACAGATCCAATCTTGAAGGGGCTCTCGCCCCTCCCACGCCATGGAGGCCATGTACCAGAGGGGAAACCCTTCTCCCATCTAGGGAGGAGGTCAAGGAAGAAGAAGAAGGAGGGGGGCTCTCCCCCCCTCGCTTCCGGTGGCACCGGAGTGCCACCGGGGGCCATCATCATCACCGCAATCTTCACCAACAACTTCACCGCCATCATCACCAACTCTCCCCCTCTATGCAGCGGTGTAACCTCTCTCTTACCCGTTGTAATCTCTACTTAAACATGGTGCTCAACGCTATATATTATTTCCCAATGATGTATGGCTATCCTATGATGTTTGAGTAGATCCATTTTGTTCTATGGGCTATTTGATGATCGTGATTGGTTTGAGTTGCATGTTTTATTATTGGTGCTGTCCTATGGTGCTCTCCGTGTCGCGCAAGCGTGAGGGATCCCCGCTGTAGGGCGTTATAATACGTTCATGTTTCGCTTATAGTGGGTTGCATGAGTGACTGAAACACAAACCCGAGTAAGGGGGTTGTTGCGTATGCGATAAAGAGGACTTGATGCTTTAATGCTATGGTTGAATTTTACCTTAATGATCTTTAGTAGTTGCGGATGCTTGCTAGAGTTCCAATCATAAGTGCATATGATCCAAGTAGAGAAAGTATGTTAGCTTATGCCTCTCCCTCATATAAAATTGCAATAATGATTACCGGTCTAGTTATCGATTGCCTAGGGACAAATAACTTTCTCGTAACAAAAATCTCTTTACTAAAACTAATTTAGTTGTGTCTTTATCTAAACAGCCCCTACTTTTTATTTACGTGCTCTTTATTATCTTGCAAACCTATCCAACAACACCTACAAAGTACTTCTAGTTTCATACTTGTTCTAGGTAAAGCGAACATCAAGCGTGCGTAGAGTTGTATCGGTGGTCGATAGAACTTGAGAGAATATTTGTTCTGCCTTTAGCTCCTCGTTGGTTTCGATACTCTTACTTATCGAAAACTATTGCGATCCCCTATACTTGTGGGTTATCAAGACCTTTTTCTGGCGCCGTTGCCGGGGAGCAATAGCGTGGGGTGAATATTCTCGTGTATGCTTGTTTGCTTTATCACTAAGTAATTTTTATTTGATGTTCTTAGTTGTTCTTTATCTTTAGTTGTGGATATGGAACACGAAATACCAAAAATATTAGGTGTACTTTCTGCTCATGGAGATGGGGAACCTCCTAAAACCCTCGATGCTAGTTATGTGAAAGATATTATGTACTACTTTAATAATCCTGAGAAAACCCCATTCAATTATGTAATGGGAGTAACGTTGGATCAGCGTGAATACTTTAGGGATTACCGCTTGACACAAAAAGGGAAACTATTATGGGATCAAATTCATATATTGAACTGGTATGCTAGGCAACTATGCTTGAGATATGATTATACTTGTTGCTCTAGGGTGAAGGCTCCACACCTTCCCTTTTCATGCGAATTTAATGATAATAAAACCTTAGCTTCTTATGCTAATGGTATATATGATTACTATGATGTGGAACAAATAGAAGAATTTGTTGCTTTTATGGGTGCTTATGAAATTGAATCTATGTTTAAAGAGTTTGAAGACTTTGATGATTCGGTTTATAGACTTGAAAATTTAGCTATCCTTAAATATTGTTATGAGAATTATGAATACAATTACGATATTAATGCACTTATTGAGAAAGTCTCCACTGTCCAAAATGATATTAATATTTTGCAGGAGTCTATGGAAGAAGAAATTGATGAAACTGTGAGCTCATTGGATGAAAAATATGAGGAGCAGAGCGAAGAACAAAAGGAGGAAGAGCGGATTGATCACCCATGCCCACCTTCTAATGAGAGTAACTCTTCAACTCATACATTGTCTAATTTCCCTTCATGCTTATCGAAGGTTGAATGCTATGATAATTGCTATGATCCCGTTGATTCTTTTGAAATATCCCTTTTTGATGATGCTTGCTATGCTTGTGGATAAGATTCCAATATGAATTATGCTTATGGAGATGAACTTGCTATAGTTCCTTATGTTAAACATGAAATTGTTACTATTCCACCCACGCATGATAGTCCTATTATCTTTTTGAATTCTCCCGATTATACTATATCGGAGAAGTTTGCACTTATTAAGGATTATATTGATGGGTTGTGTTTTACTATTACACATGATGATTCTGATAGATATAATATGCATGTGCTTGCTGCTCCTACTTGCAATTATTATGAGAGAGGAACTATATCTCCACCTCTCTATGTTTCCAATACAACAAAATTGCAAGAAATTGTTTATACTATGCATTGGCCTTTAATATGTATGCATGAATTGTTCTTTTATGACATGCCGATGCATAGGAAGAGAGTTAGACTTTGTCATTACATTATATATGTTACTTTGTGCTCACTACTAAATTAGAAATCATTGTTAATTAAAATTGGCTTTGATATACCTTGGGATCTAGGTGGATCCATTACTTGAGCACTATATGCCTAGCTTAATGGCTTTAAAGAAAGCGCTGCCAGGGAGACAACCCAGAAGTTTTAGAGAGTCATTTATTTATGTTGAGTGCTTTCATATAGTTTAAAAACAACAAAAATAAAGAGGGGAACCCAAAACTTTTTCAAAAAGGAAAGTGAAAGTGAGAAAGACAAGCATTGTTGAAGTGGGAGAGCTCCTTGAACTTTGTTCATGCTCACGACAACTTTGTGAATCTTCATTACAGAAACTTTTCAACAAAAATAATTATCCCCTTGTACAATTCCATTGTATTATAAAAATAATGTGCCAATCTTTGCCTTTAGGATGTTTACTTCGCTTGTTGGTTTGTACGGTGCAGGACAGAAACTTTTGCCGTAGTGCACGATTTTACATTTTTAGCTGGAACGTCAAATGGTTCTGATTCTTCTTGAACTGTCTTTCTATACAAATTTTTTATTTTTCCTAATTTTGGTACAATTTTTAAAGTATCATAAGTATGGTGAATGTCCAGATTGTTACAGACTGTTCTGTTTTAGACAGATTCTGTTTTTGATGCATAGTTTGCTTGTTTTGATGAAACTGTCGATTTATATCAGTGGATTAAGCCATGAAAAATTTATATTACAGAAGACACAATGCAAAAACAAAATATGAATTGGTTTGCAACAGTAGTTAGAGCAGTGATTTGCTTTATTATACTAACGGATCTTACCGAGTTTTCTGTTGAAGTTTTGTGTGGATGAAGTGTTCGATGATCGAGAAGGTCTCGATGTGAGAAGAAGGAAGAGAGGCAAGAGATCAAGCTTGGGGATGCCCGAGGCACCCCAAGTAAATATTCAAGGATACTCAAGCGTCTAATCTTGGGGATGCCCCGGAAGGCATCCCCTCTTTCTTCAACAAGTATCGGTATGTTTTCGGATTCGTTTCGTTCATGCGATATGTGCAATCTTGGAGCATCTTTCGCATTTATTTTTCATCTTTATTTTATGCACCATGATGGTATGAGATAGTCCTTGGTTGATTTATAGAATTCTCTATGCACTTCACTTATATCTTTTGAGTATGGCTTTATAGAATGCTTCATGTGCTTCACTTATATCATTTGAAGTTCGGATTGCATGTTTCCCTTTACATAGACAACCGCCATTTGTAGAATGTTCTTTTGCTTCACTTATATTTGTTAGAGCGTGGGCATATATTTTGTAGAAAGAATTAAACTCTCTTGCTTCACTTATATCTATTTAGAGAGATGACAGGAATTGGTCATTCACATGGTTAGTCATAAAATCCTACATAAAACTTGTAGATCACTGAATATGATATGTTTGATTCCTTGCAATAGTTTTGCGATATAAAGATGGTGATATTAGAGTCATGCTAGTGGGTAGTTGTGGATTAGTAGAAATACTTGTGTTGAGGTTTGTGATTCTCGTAGCATGCACGTATGGTGGGCCGTTATGTAACGTAGTCGGAGCATGATTTATTTATTGATTGTCTTCCTTATGAGTGGCGGTTGGGGACGAGCGATGGTCTTTTCCTACCAATCTATCCCCCTAGGATCATGCGCGTAGTACTTTGTTTCGATGACTAATAGATTTTTGCAATAAGTATGTGAGTTCTTTATGACTAATGTTGAGTCCAAGGATTATACGCACTCTCACCCTTCCATCATTGCTAGCCTCTCTAGTACCGCGCAACTTTCGCCGGTACCATAAACCCACCATATACCTTCTTCAAAACAGCCACCATACCTACCTATCATGGCATTTCCATAGCCATTCTGAGATATATTGCCATGCAACTTCCATCATCATCATATACATGACTTGAGCATTCATTTTCATATTGCTTTGCATGATAGTAAGATAGCTAGCATGATGTTTTCATGGCTTGTCCGTTTTTTGATGTCATTGCTACGCTAGATCATTGCACATCCCGGTACACCGCCGGAGGCATTCATATAGAGTCATATCTTTGTTCTAGTATCGAGTTGTAATATTGAGTTGTAAGTAAATAAAAGTGTGATGATCATCACTATTAGTGCATTGTCCCAGAGAGGAAAGGATGATGGAGACTATGATTCCCCCACAAGTCGGGATGAGACTCCGGACGGGAAAAAAAGAGAAAGGCCAAAAAAAAGAGAAGGCCCCCAAAAAAGAGAAAATAAAAAAATGAGAGAAAAAGAGAGAAGGGGCAATGTTACTATCCTTTTACCACACTTGTGCTTCAAAGTAGCACCATGTTCTTCATATAGAGAGTCTCTTGAGTTATCACTTTCATATACTAGTGGGAATTTTCATTATAGAACTTGGCTTGTATATTCCGATGATGGGCTTCCTCAAATGCCCGAGGTCTTCATGACCAAGCAAGTTGGATGCACACCCACTTAGTTTCAGTTTGAGCTTTCAGACACTTATAGCTCTAGTGCATCCGTTGCATGGCAATCCCTACTCACTCACATTGATATCTATTGATGGGCATCTCCATAGCCCGTTGATACGCCTAGTTGATGTGAGACTATCTTCTCCTTTTTGTCTTCTCCACAACCACCATTATATTCCACCTATATTGCTATGTCCATGGCTCACGCTCATGTATTGCGTGAAAGTTGAAAAGGTTTGAGAACGTCAAAAGTATGAAACAATTGCTTGGCTTGTCATCGGGGTTGTGCATGATGTGAATATTTTGTGTGGTGAAGATGGAGCATAGCCAGACTATATGATTTTGTAGGGATAACTTTCTTTGGCCATGTTATTTTGAAAAGACATGATTGCTTTATTAGTAGGCTTGAAGTATTATTGTTTTTATGTCAAATGATAGACTATTGCTTTGAATCACTCGTATCTTGATGTTCATGCCATGATTAGATATGTGATCAAGATTATGCTAGGTAGAATTCCACATCAAAAAATTATCTTTTTTATCATTTACCTACTCGAGGACGAGCAGGAATTAAGCTTGGGGATGCTGATACGTCTTCGTCGTATCTATGATTTTTGATTGTTCCATGCCAATATTCTACAACTTTCATATACTTTTGGCAACTTTTTATACTATTTTTGGGACTAACATATTGATCCAGTGCCCAGTGCCAGTTCCTGTTTGTTGCATGTTTTTGTTTCGCAGAAAATCCATATCAAATGGAGTCCAAACGGGATAAAAACAGACGGATATTTTTTTGGAATATATGTGATTTTTGGGAAGTGAAATCAATGCGAGACGATGCTCGAGGGGCCCACGAGGCAGGGGGCGCGCCCCAGGGGGCAGGCGCGCCCCTGACCCTCGTGGCCACCCCGTAAGGCGGTTGATGCCCTTCTTTTTCCGCAAGAAAGCTAATTTCCGGATAGAGATCGTGTTAAAATTTCAGCCCAATCGGAGTTACGGATCTCCGGGAATATAAGAAACGGTGAAAGGGTAGAATCTGAGAACGCAGAAACAGAGAGAGACAGAGAGACGGATCCAATCTTGGAGGGGCTCTCGCCCCTCCCACGCCATTGAGGCCATGGACCAGAGGGGAAACCCTTCTCTCATCTAGGGAGGAGGTCAAGGAAGAAGAAGAAGGAGGGGGGCTCTCTCCCCCTCGCTTCCGGTGGCACCGGAGTGCCACCGGGGGCCATCATCATCACCGCAATCTTCACCAACAACTTCACCGCCATCATCACCAACTCTCCCCCTCTATGCAGCGGTGTAACCTCTCTCTTACCCTCTGTAATCTCTACTTAAACATGGTGCTCAACGCTATATATTATTTCCCAATGATGTATGGCTATCCTATGATGTTTGAGTAGATCTGTTTTGTCCTATGGGCTATTTGATGATCGTGATTGGTTTGAGTTGCATGTTTTATTATTGGTGCTGTCCTATGGTGCTCTCCGTGTCGCGCAAGCGTGAGGGATACCCGCTGTAGGGTGTTGCAATACGCTCATGGTTCACTTATAGTGGGTTGCGTGAGTGACTGAAACACAAACCTGGGTAAGGGGGTTGTTGCGTATGGGATAAAGAGGACTTGATGCTTTAATGCTATGGTTGGGTTTTACCTTAATGATCTTTAGTAGTTGCGGATGCTTGCTAGAGTTCCAATCATAAGTGCATATGATCCAAGTAGAGAAAGTATGTTAGCTTATGCTTCTCCCTCATATAAAATTGCAATAATGATTACCGTCTAGTTATCGATTGCCTAGGGACAAATAACTTTCTCGTAACAGAAAGCTCTTTACTAAAACTAATTTAGTTGTGTCTTTATCTAAACAGCCCCTACTTTTTATTTACGCGCTCTTTATTATCTTGCAAACCTATCCAACAACACCTACAAAGTACTTCTAGTTTCATACTTGTTCTAGGTAAAGCGAACATCAAGCGTGCGTAGATTTGTATCAGTGGTCGATAGAACTTGAGAGAATATTTGTTCTGCCATTAGCTCCTCGCTGGGTTCGACACTCTTACTTATCGAAAACTGTTGCGATCCCCTATACTTGTGGGTTATCAGGAGTGTATAGCTCGTTTTGTGGGTTCAATCCCAGCCAAACACACGACGGGCTTTTTTAAAATAGTAATTTCGCTAGGAGCCAATATTGTACACTGGTAGTTTGAGATTTGAAGTCGAACAGATGTGTCGCACCACAATCTGGGTGCACTGGATAGCCCGGCCACGTGAACGGGTTTTCCCTCCCATCATCTCATGGCTCGCGTGCTCGCCCTAGCCGCACCTCGTTTGTAGCTTCCTCATCAGCTACTAGCATATTTAAACTGGCGCCTCCCAATTAAGCCCGACGAGCCGGAAAAGCCTGGCGCGGCATTGGGAACTGTGCAATATGGCTCTGCACATAAAGTTCTAGTACTCTACTACTCTGTAGCTTGTGGCATTGCACACATGGACTTCACACCATTATTGGCTCCATAAAAGAAATTCCTCTTGACGTGATTTTTTGTTTTGAAATGGAGGCAAGAGCTTTGCCTCATCTCATTCATAAAGAAGGAACTACTAACAAAGTTCGATGAGATCCATTACACCTCCATAAATGGAAGCGAAAAGTCTAGTCTTGTTGTATCAAATAACTCAAATGTTCCGCCCCCGCGGTAACCATCGCTGATAAACAGGCTGCTAGTATGTGCATGAGAGGAGCGGCTGAGTAGGCCAGCTATGCGCTTGAATAGAGCACCGAGAGTACCCAGTACGCAGGTGTACTTTCCCTACATTGATAGTATAGCGATGGTTCTAGAGAATAGTAGTACCCTCCACTTCCAACTTTAGCTCCTCGGCCGTGAGATTCAAGAGTTCAAAACGGGTGCACTATACTAGAAGTACAATACATTGCACTACTAGTTAAGAAAGTAGTACTAGTACTGCTACAGTACGAGTACGTAGTAAATAATAGCCTCACCCCTTCGCTAAGGAATGATCGAGGAGCTACAGTTGGAAGGGATGAGGCCCTGTGGTTACTACGCTCTTATGTCCTCCTTGCCAGTTCTCCTCCCCCCGAAGAGAAGGTAGTTCGTCGCTGCTCCCATGGATTCGCCAGGTGGTTCTCCTCCTCGTCGAGGCTGGGAGACCTTGGACGATGATCCTCTGGGAGAAATCACACGCTGCTGCGACGTCCTCACTACTACAAGACTCGATGCTTCCTGCACTAACTTTTTTAAGACGGTGCTTAAACGGGCTTGGGAAAAGGCCATGCTTGTTGGTCGTCCATGCGTCCTCGAGGAGAAGGTTCTTCTATGGGACAATCCTTCGAACAGTCTACCGCTCCCTGGCCATGGTTGCACGTTGACTTCGCTAGAGTTGCCGACATTGAGAGGTAGTCGGATTTTGTCCGATGAGCAGGCCAGTCATGGAGTTTGATCATGTAGCACTTCGTTATTCCATTTCCATCCCGTAATTTCTCCGTTGCCCACCGTCTTATATATAGGTCTAGGTCGGTGCCAACAAAGATTGGCTTGCATACCTCCGGCTGGATACCACCATCATTTTGCACAACATCCATAGCCGTGTGGCCATTCCCGTAGACCCCTTCTCCACCATTGGGGTCGGCCTTCCAGACGGGCTGGGCTTGAATACGTATGATGCCGCCTACATGAGATTGAAGAAGATAGCAATTGTGGACCCGCCGATAAAACAACGCGGCTACGATGATTACTATCACATCGCGGTGTTCGACATAAGGATTGCCATCAATGTAAGAGGCAGTAACGACAGAGGCTGGCGCATGTTGGTCGCGGCAGATTTGTACCCCTACACGTTCGAAGATGTTGTGCGCAATCTAGGCTGCATCTTCACGGTGACAAGCCAGGGGACTTGTTTCATATGGTTTCCATCCTACAGTACGAGAGATTACAAACGGAATGCGCAAACCATCATTTGCATCCCTAACGACACTCCATTATTTTGTAGGGACCAGTCATCCCCCGATCAAAATAAGATCGCCGATCTTGGATATGCATTTCCATCCATGATTCGGTCTAACCTAGAACCTTGTAGCTGACTTTGGCATATTGGGATCAACTATCTTAGTAGTCGTTACCCATGGTACCACTGATGTGCAACATGGCCACACAATCTACCATGACTGGACCGTCACCATCTACACGGTATTCCATTCTCTCATTGTTGTGTGTTAGAGTAGTAGAGTAGTGGTACTTGTTAGTTATTTTCTTTTCTTGACCGGGACATGTTTACTGTACTAGTAGTACAATTTAGTATTATATTTTTTAACCCTCTCTCCTTCTCTTTCATTGTTGTACTACTTACTAGTACTAGTAGGAGTACTTTTTACCTTGGAGGACACGTATAGCTAGCTAGGCCCTTGAAGACTTGAACCCACTAGCTCCCACCATTTTTGTTTTTCCATGTCTTACTATCTCATCCATGTAGCCAAGAGTGGCTATATATAATAAGTCGGTTATTTTTCTTTATCTATACCGGAGTAGTACTATTTTTGCTTCATGGTATTACTGACCGCCATATTTGAGCATAACATTATTTACATGGACCTTGACTATGTGTCCAGATGTAAGATGCCACGTGTACCAGATGAACGGCTCCGAGTTCGACCCCATTGATGCTACATGGGTGCCGAGGAACACTCTTGGAGAGTACTCGCTTTTCATTGGGGACAACTACCCCATTGTGAAGCGGATGCCACCTTCCGTGCACGACACTGAAGGCCCGCCGTTCATGAAGCATGGTAGTGTCTTCAGTGCGCACCGCCGGATGAACAACATGTTGGGACACACTATCCTTGATTTATGCCGCTTCAGCTTGGATGAGTCTCCATCTTGTGGAACCGGACTAGAAAGGTGCGACAATGATTCCCGTTGCCCACCGCTATGGATCGTGCCATCCATGAAGAATAGCTGGGACTGGAACCTGGAGGAGGACATGTAGCCCATCTATAACATGTAAGTGGAGTATGGTAAATTGTGAATGGTAGCGCTGTGAATATATGTAGACTAGTCGTACCCAAATTTATCACATGAAGTGGAGATGAACTTCTGTGGCATACTGGCATTTCTCCTTTAGAATTTAATACTAGTAAATGTGTTATGTGTAAGTGCAACTTGTGTGGTTGTTGCGCGGGCTCCAACATGCTCTTTGAGAAAAAAAAGTGGCACAACTTTGGATATAGGTGACGTGACGGCATCATACAGTAGCATCGTTTGCTATAAGTTGTACTATACTCGTACTTGGCAACATCTCCTATAAAACCTTGCACTTGGCTCTTTGCCTCTTCGGGAGGTTCAACAGTTCGTACTCGTGTGATCCTTGCACTTGGCTCTTCGCCTCTTCGGAAGGTCCAACAATGATGATACTAGAGTACAATATGCTTCTGGCAATCTGACACCGATTGAACTATTGCACGTCCATTGCGAGGGCGAGGGAGAGGGAGAGGGCGCTGTAGTAAAAATCCTCTCGTTGTCATGCGAGCCACCACGCGCGTGGGCGAGGGAGAGGCGTAGTAAGCAAGCTTCTCCTCGTTCAGTGAGTTGACAGGACACATCAAAGCGGTACTAGTACTAGTCCATACTGCGTCCTTTCCTATTAATATGGCTTAATTTGAAACGAGAAAAATACACTGGCAGTCAACGTATGTAACTATACGCTCTTTACGGTCACTATATAGTTTTGCGGTGATTATACGATCACTAGCTCATCGTAGAGCACCGTATTGCACCCTACTGACCGACCACATAGTCAACGTGGCACTTTGTTGACTGGTTAAATTGACACCTAGTTTCTGGGTTCCACCTGTCAGTTGGCGGAGCAAAGAAATCAGTTAAACAAAACTTTACGCAGGCGCGACAGGTGTCCAACCCTTGCACGCGAACCACCCTGGCTGTGTATG
This sequence comes from Triticum aestivum, assembly GCF_018294505.1. NCBI lineage: Eukaryota > Viridiplantae > Streptophyta > Magnoliopsida > Poales > Poaceae > Triticum > Triticum aestivum. The sequence goes on along the minus strand of NC_057794.1, from coordinate 140,520,623 downwards.
TGAGTGCATGCACGTGTACTCCCTCGGTCTTCCAACAAAGAGTGTACATCGTCTCAAAAACAAAGAGTGTACATCTACACTTCCAATGCATTTAGCCTTTAATCTAATCGATATTGATTAACTAATGCACTAACTTGTGCTCTAGCTATAGGCTACATGTATATCCTTAATTACAGCATGCAACAACTTTCATTTAATCTTCTTCTCTCAGTGGTCGCATGCACACATAAGTCTGCTACTTTTGGGCGTTTATTATGCCATGGTCAATGTGTAAATCTCTATATGTACAATCTTTCACGGACGTAGGGAGTAGTTTGAGCACTTGAGCGTGAGCGTGTGTGTTGCGTCATGTGCTGTGTGCCACATGGGTGCGTGAGTGTTGCGTGCATCCATGTGTACGTGTGAGTGTTGCATGTTGCATGCATGCATGAGGCTTTTACTCCCTCCCATTGACATGTTCATATAAGCTTCATTAAAACGTTGCATGCAAGAATTAAGAGATAACTCACCAATGTGTGTAAAAGTTCTGGTCATTTGTTCCTCACACATGCATTCCAGTTAATACGTTCGTAAACACAATTTTCTTGAGGAAAACGAGCCCATTATTTAGTACTTTGAGAAAAGAATCTTCGGGCACTCATCATTTACTACTACATTGGTTGATGATTTTCTTATTGACCTGTATATAAACCTTCGTCCTAGTTTAATGGTCCTCTTCGTACTTAGTGTAAACTTTTTGTGGCGCCCCAAGACCGACGCTCCAGATGCCTTCCATGTTTTGTGTGTCAGCTATGTTAGTTATTTGTTTGTGGCATTTCATTATGTCATCATGAGCATTGCATTCACATGTTTCTTAAAATGTGCATCCGTTCTCAGTGCCATTTCTCTCTGTTGCCATCGTTGACCGTTCTGAGACCAGTCGGGTTTTTCGAGTCCCTCTTGTCTGACCACCTAACCCCCCTTGCCTCCATGACATTTTGTCAGGCCCCCTTGTCTTTGTCGACCTCTCTCAGACCCCTCGCGTGCGCGTCCAAAACTTGCCCCAGACCCGAACCGCTCGGTCGTTATCGTTGGGTCCGGATCATCCCCAAACATCCCTAAAACATCTTCGGTTCATTATTTGATCTTCCTAACCTATTTATCCAAGACTGTCCGATTAAAATCGAAGAGTCCATCTAGCCCCTAAACTTCCATGTACCTATATATAGCCGTCAAACCCTAGCCCCCGCTGTCCAATCCACCGCATTCCCATCGCGCCGCTACCAACCTACTACCTCTCTCATGTATCCCTCGGGATCCCTTCCTGATCCATTCCCAACCAGATTCCCGACCAACTTCCTCGATTTCTGCCACCGCCCAACCCACGGCTCCACCGCGCCACTGTCCATCGACCGAGCCAACCAAGGCTTCTCCTGCCCGAGCCCCTGTCCTCGATCCACTCCACCCGAGGCCTCCTGCCTCCCCGACGCCCTCGCTCCACGCCGCAGCCCCGCAGCCTCGCTTGAGGTCCAGATCGGGACGAACCTGAGCTCTCGAGCGAGACCGAGCTCCCCCATCTTCGTGCAGCGCCAGTGACGCCGAGCACAGCCTTGCCGGAGACCCCCCAGCAAGAACTGCTCGTCGCCCCTCTCCTTCCTCCCATTCTTCTTCTCTCTCTGCTCTAATCTCCCTCTCTTCCCTGTGTTCCCCTACAGGAGCACCAAACCATGACCACCGTCCCGCGCCCTCAGACCTCGATGAGAATCTCGCCCATACCTCCTCTGCCCCGCGCCACGGACCCGCCTCTAGACTTCGTTCCCGCGCCGTTCCTCGCACACGGACCTCCCCGCTGCCGGTCCTCTTCCACACCACGCCGGCGCTGCCACTCCTCGTTTTGACCGGATCCAGCCGAGATCGACCCCGCCGCCTCGGATCCCGGCGACCCCAGTTCGCCGTCACCGCGGAAAGTCCCGATGCCGCCCCGCCGTTGACCTTCAGCGCTGCCGATCTGCCCCTGTCGAGCAGAGAACGAACGAGCAGCCCGCTCATCCCCGTTGACCGCAGCCGCGCATGGCCTCCCGCGCCCTGGGCCACTTCTTGCGCCAAGGCCCAGCGCAGCCACCATCCCCAGCTGACCTGTTGGCCCAACGTGAGCCTCAATTTCCCCTTCTCTTGTTGGGCCAGACAGATTCGGCCCGTTGATGTTTTTTCCACTGACTGCAATTTTAGCTTTATCCGTAGAATTTTAGAATTGTAGAAAACCCCCCTAAGCTTCATGCATTTAATAACTCACAAATCGTGCTTCAAATTAAAATGGTTTAAACATGTAAAATGCTTAGAATTTCATCTAGTTTCATAATATGCTACATTTCATTCATGTTAAAAATGTAAAAAATGTTGTTTGCATTAATTTTCATAAATAGCATTTTAAAATGCTTTATTTTGTAACTAAATAACCATAGCTCCATTTTAATATAGTTTATATGCAAATGGGGTAGAAAGATGCCTAGTTTAACATGGTGAACTCATCTTGCTTGTTTAACAACTCTAAAATATGGTTTAGGGCAGAACAGTACCAAATTCATAATATGCATATGGGGATTTTCCAGATTTGATGTTTGTTATTTCCGGCCTCATTTAAACTTGTTTAAATATATAGTTTATTATGATTCACCTCTTGCCATGTTAACCAATATTTAGTATTATTGAGTACATAAACGGGAGGGAACTAAATAAATGAATGTGGTGTTTCGTCGATATGCAACTCGTTGCATATTGAGCTCCACTTAATTTGTAGTATTGTTTGTGCACTTTGTCATGTCATGCATCATTAAACCGTACATGCATCATACTTGGTTGTGCATTATGCCATGTTTATGCTTGTGTGTTTACCATGTTGCTTGGTTCTTTCCGGTTTGCTTCCCTCGTTAGCTTTGGTTTCGTTCTGGAGTTGTGAGGATTCATTCGACTACGTCCGTTTGTCTTCTTCATGGACTTGTTATTCTTCCTTGCAGAATCTCAGGCAAGATGACCATTACCCTCGATATCATTTCTATCTTTGCTTGCTAGTTGTCCGTTCTATCGCTATGTCGCGCTACCTACCACTTGTTATATCATGCCTCCCTTATTGCCATGTCAAGCCTCTAACCCACCTTCCTAGCAAACTGTTGTTTGGCTAAGTTACCGCTTTTGCTCAGCCCCTCTTATAGCGTTGCTAGTTGCACGTGCCTTGCAGTTTGTTCCATGTTGGAACATGCATATGTTGGGATATCACCTTATCTCTTATTTTAATTAATGCATCTATATACTTGGCAAAGGGTGGAAGGCTTGGCCTTTTGCATAGTGTTTTGTTCCACTCTTGCCACCTTAGTTTCCATCATACCAGTGTTATGTTCCTTGATTTTGTGTTACTTACACGGTTGGGGTTATGGGACCCCCTTGACAGTTCGCCTTGAATAAAACTCCCCCAGCAAGGCCCAACCTTGGTTTTACATTTGCCTAACAACCTATAACTTTCCCTTGGGATTGCAAACCAGAGGATCATCTTTATTTTAACCCCCCCGGGCCAGTGCTCCTCTGAGTGTTGGTCCGAACCAGGCAACCTGCAGGGTCACCTCGGGGAAACTTGAGGGTTGGTTTTACTCGTAGCTTGACCTATATGGTGTGCCTTGAGAACGAGATATGTGCAGCTCCTATCGGGATTTGTCGGCACATTTGGGTCGTCTTGCTGGTCTTGTTTTACCATTGCCGAGATGTCTTGTAACCGGGATTCCGAGACTGATCGGGTCTTTCCAGGAGAAGGAATATCCTTCGTTGATCGTGAAAGCTTGTGATGGGCTAAGTTGGGACACCCCTGCAGGGTATAAACTTTCGAGAGCCGTGCCCGCGGTTATGTGACAGATGGGAATTTGTTAATATCCGGTTGTAGAGAAGTTGACACTTGACTTAATTAAAATGAATGAACCGCGTGTGCAGCTGTGATGGTCTCTTTTCGGCGGAGTCCGGGAAGTGAACACGTTTTGTGTTATGTTTGAACGTAAGTAGTTTTAGGGTCAATTCTTGATCACTTCTAGCTTCACGTCTGTTGCGTAGCTTCTCATCTTACTCTTATTTGCGTATGTTAGCCACCATATTTGCTTAGCGCTTGCTGCAACTCCACCTCATTACCTTATCCTACCCATAAGCTTAAATAGTCTTGATCTCGCGGGTTTTGAGATTGCTGAGTCCTTGTGACTCATAGATACTACCAAAACAGCTGTAGGTGCCGATGATACCAGTGCAGGTGATGCTACCAAACTCAAGTGGGAGTTCGACGAGGACCTTGGTCGTTACTATATTTTGTTTCCTGATGATTAGTAGTGGAGCCCAGTTGGGACGATCAGGGATATAGCAGTTGGGATTATCTTCCTTTTTCATTTGGTTGTCTGTAGTCGGACTATGAGTGTACTGTGATGTTGTATGACTTATTCGAATATTGTGTGACGTGGCGAGCATAAGCCAACTCTCTCTATCCCTTTCTTGTTCATTACATGGGATGTTGTGAAGATGACCCGTTTTGTGACAAAACCACTATGCGGTTACGCCTCTAAGTCGTGCCTCGACATGTGGGAGCTATAGCCGGATCATGGGCGTTACAAGTTGGTATCAGAGCCATCCCCAACTTAGGAGCCCCCTGCTTGATCGAATCACTGACGTTGTTGTGTCTAGAACAAAAATGTTTTGAGTCTTAGGATTATATATATTGGAGAGTAGGATTCTTTTTACTCCTCAGTCCCTTCGTCGCTCTGGTGAGGCCTCCTGACGTAGATGTTTTGTCTTTCCTCTCCTCAAATTTCACAAATTTTTTTAGGATCATGTGGGTATTTTGGGATCGTTCCAATATTCTTGTGATGAGAACATTGTTCTTGGTGCCTCATGGCATTTAGGGGTTGTGGCAGTGTCCCGGGGAGTTGAGCTCCGAGGTGTTGTCGTCACAATTTTATCAGTGTAGTTATGGAATACCTGGGTTCGCCGACATCGAAAATCTCTTTTATGCAGTTGTTGGTGAGATAACCTCAACGCCAACCTGTACTGGGGCGGGAGTTCGGGAGTATTGCCATAGCTTGTATAACGGATGCTTTTCGAAGGTTGAGGTACATAATTTCCGGAGTTTTCTTGGTTATGTGTTGACGGATGGATACAGTTGGAGCGTAGGGCTTTTTAGTTGTGTGATATATAGTGTGCATCCCTGTATCCCCAACACCAGATTGCATAACCAGAAAGTTTCGGGAGTTAATAGGTGAGAATTCAAGTATCACGTAGGAATTCTTTCCAATAGACACATGATATGATATGGGGTCTATCATATGTTTGTTCTAGCTTATTTCCTAAGCCAATCCTTTGTTTTGTTTTGAGTTGTGGTATTCAAGTTGCTTCAATGTCAAGTGTTGATTCCATACCTTTCCTAAGCGGTGTTCTCATATTTCTATGGGAGTGCTAATCATTTCGATCATCGAGATTGTCATGTCAATTCTTCTCGACCGACGTGTTCTCTTCAAGTTAATCCTATCCTTTCAATATTTGCTAGATCAATTCTCAGTTCTTTGCAACAGTGTTCATTTCATCCATGCCAAGCTGCCTTTGTTTTCCCGCCCTCCCACCCCTTGTTTCTTCAAGGACCCAGATTTATTAATCAAGTATCCATCTTATGGATGTGAAGTCTCTTCATTTTTCCCTCCATGTTCTTACCTGGCGATTCTCATGAAGATGCTAAGGAAGCTACAAGTTTATCATTCTTCGTTCTCTTTCTTCTCCGGTGGTCTAAACTCAAGTTTCGTTGTTGATCATATCTCTTCCTTTTGGTTTACATGCTTTCCATGTTGGAATTTCTTAACCAAGCATCTCTTATTTATTCATGTCTCTCTATTCGTATCCGGAGTGCTGAAGATATCTCAGAAGATTCATGTTTACATTCTTAATCCGTTCAAGGTAGTTGGAGATTTTTATCTCATTCAAGTCATTTATTTCAACCGGTGCAATCTCTCTTCAAAAATCATTTCAACGGTGTTTCTCTTGAGTGGGCCCTAACCCACAGGGCTTTTCCCAGGATCTTACCTGACTCTTCTAATTTTCTTGGAGTTATTATCGAATTCTTTCAAGTATGACATGCGGATGAATTATCATCAGTCATATGTATTTCTCCAAGATCTTTTTAACTCCTTTCATTGTTGATTCAACCTTTATATTCTGCATTATTCCGGAGTGTCTCAACAATTCATGGTGATGTTTCTCATCGCCATTCTCAGCTTTTGAAGACGGAAGAAGAGTTTCCTCCAAATCGTGGTCCGATCTCTTGAAGATTCATGGTTCTAGCTTCATGCCGTCCTCATAATTGTTTTCGATTGTGAGAATTCTTTCACCCATCCGAAGCAATTCGGGACTCTTTTCAGTTTGATTCTCCGGAGCCCATCATCTCAAAATTATTCATTCCAGCTTTCAGCTCTCACTCTCCAAATCTTATCGGGGCATCATTCAAGTATTCTCTAATCATCTCAGGATCTCTTTGTTCACTTGTATCTAAATTCTCTCAAGTATCTTCGCTCTCTTTTTTAACTCTTCCCGGCATTTCTCTATATTTTCTTTGTTCGTTTTAAATTCTTATGACGGTTCGTTCAACATTCCTCTTCCTATGTTCTCATATTAATTTATTCATTGTTTCAATCCTACCGGTGGTTCGTTGAAGACCTTCCCAAGTTTGCACTATATCTATCTTAATCCTTTCTATGAGAATAAGTAGTATGCCAATCTGTTGCTTGCCATCAATCTAAATTGGTGATGGATACACATAACGTAATTTTTATTATTGTTTCATCCAAGTGATCTACTTTCTTCTTTTCCAGAGTTGTTCATCATGTCACATTCTCAGTTTGAGATGCTTCATCTTTTCTTTTCCGGAGTTCCAAGTTTTCCGCATTATCTCATCGCGAAGCTCCATCTAAATCATCGCAAGCCTTCACCTTGTGTTTTCAACTTCTCTTTCTTTCTACCATCCTTTTGTTTACCGGAGTTCTTCATGGAGGCTCTTCAATGTGGTTCATCAAGGATTCCTTTCATTCCTCAATTGTTCTGCAAGATTTCTCTCAAAGTTTTGATCTGCCAAACTATACTCTAAAATAAACATGGTGCTCAACACGGGTTTTGTTTTGAGGAGTTCAAGCATTCTTCATCTTTCATTCCGAAGTGCAATTCTTTCTCTCTTATCTTTTGAGGTGGTGTTATGTCACTCTTGACAATTTCCCTTCGTGTTTCATGATTCACAAGTTGTCCGGAATGACATATTTTAAACCCATCATTTTCAATTCATTCATGAGATCCTTTGCAACCCATCAATCTCTTCATTCGAGTTATCTTGGGTTATATTTCACGTAAAGCTTTCCCTAAGGATTGTTGCTATTTATGGTGCTTATAAATGACCCAAGTTCTTCATTTATCCTCCCGGTGAAATAAGTTTCTAGTCTACTTGTTGAAATCAATCCAATCTATTGTTTCCGTTAGTGGCAGAATTTCACCTCATAATTTTGAGACATTTTCCATAAGCCCACTACAAGCTTATTCTTTTGTTGTTGATTTTCCAACAACTCCGTTCAACCCTTCTTCGTAAGGATGTTTTTCCAATTTATTTGTGGGAGAGGATGTTTTCTCTTCTCTGTTCTTTTCATTCCATTCTTTCATTTCTTTAGGAGGCATTGTGATGATGCTCTCTTCACTCATCATCTCGTATTGTGAGGATCGTGTTCTTTTCATGCTTATCCATTTAATCGAAGTGTCGGGTCCTCCATTCAAGTTCTCTCATCTTATCAAGTTTTGCCTCCCTTCTCAACCAGAGTGCTGTCTGAAATCTTTCTTACCCCTTGTGCCATTCTTTCAATAGTTCCGGAGGCAGGGTGGTGTTGATTTCATCAATTATCCTCTCATCTTGTCAAGTTCATGTTCAATTCCTTCCATTTACAGTCGGAGTGCTGTCCAAATTATATCATTCTTATTCCTTCTCTATCTTGTTTTAACCGGAGTGGTTTCAATATATATATCTTGTCACTTAACCTCTAGGTTCTCGTAATGTTCCTTGTTCCTCTTTTCTAACAGAGTGTTTTCAACTTTCTTCATCTTTGTTGTATTCTTTCTTTCAAGTTGTTCAAACTCTACGGTTCTTTGGTTTCACTCTTTTGTCAAGAAGCAACTTTGTTTTACCTCTTCCTCTTCCGCTTCTCTCCGGTGCCATCCTTAGATCTCGGGGCGAGATCTCTTGTAAGTGGAGGAGTGTTATGACGCCCCAAGACCGACACTCCAGATGCCTTCCATGTTTTGTGTGTCAGCTATGTTAGTTATTTGTTTGTGGCATTTCATTATGTCATCATGAGCATTGCATTCGCATGTTTCTTAAAACATGCATCCGTTCATAGTGCCGTTTCTCTCTATTGCCGTCGTTGACCGTTCTGAGACCAACCGGGTTTTTCGAGTCCCTCTTTTCTGACCACCTAACCCCCCTTGCCTCCATGACCTTTTGTCAGGCCCCCTTGTCTTTGTCGACCTCTCTCAGACCCCTCGCGTGCGCGTCCGAAACTTGCCCCAAACCTGAACCGCTCGGTCGTTACTGCTGGGCCCGGATCATCCCCAAACATCCCTAAAACATCTTCGGTTCATTATTTGGTCTTCCTAACCTATTTATCCAGGACTGTCCGATTAAATTAGGAGGATCCATCTAGCCCCTAAACTTCCACATACCTATAAATAGCCGTCAAACCCTAGCCCATGTTGTCCAATCCACCGCATTCCCATCACGTCGCCGCCAGCCTACCACCTCTCTCCTGTATCCCTCGGGATCCCTTCCCGATCCATTCCCAACCAGATTCCCGACAAACTTCCTTGATTTCTGCCGCCACCCAACCCACGGGCTCCATCGCGCCACTATCCATCGCTCGAGCCAACCAGGGCTTCTCCTGCCCGAGCCCATGTCCTCGATCCACTCCACCCGAGGCCTCCTGAATCCCTGACGCCCTCGCTCCATGCCGTAGCCCTGCAACCTCGCTTGAGGTCCGGATCGGGAGGAACCGAGCTCTCGAGTGAGACCGAGCTCCCCCATCTTCGTGCAGCGCTGACGACCACGAGCACAGCCTCGCTGGAGCCCCAGCAGGAACTGCTCGTCGCCTCTCTGCTTCCTCCCATTCTTCTTCTCTCTCTGCTCTAATCTCCCTCTCTTCCCCATGTTCCCCTGCAGGAGCACCAGACTGTGACCATCGTCCCATGCCGTCGGACCTCGATGAGAACCTCGCCTGCACCTCCTCTGCCCCACGCCACGGACCCGCGTCCAGCCTTCGTTCCCGCGCCATTCCTCACACACCGGACCTCCTCGGTGCCAGTCCTTTTCCATAGCACGGCGACGCCACCACAACTCGTTTTGACCCGATCCAGCCGAGATCGACCCCGCCGCCTCGGATCCCGGCGACCCCAGTTCGCCGTTGCCGCGCCAAGCCCCACTGCCGCCCCGCCGTTGACCTTCAGCACCGCTGATCTGCCCCTGTTGAGAAGAGAACGAATGAGCAACCCGCTCATCCCCATTGCCGCAGCCACGCGTGGCCTCCCGCGCCCTGGGCCACTTCTTGCGCCAAGGCCCAGCGCAGCCGCCATGCCCAGCCGGCCTGTTGGCCCAACGTGAGCCTCTAGTGCCCCTGCTCCTGTTGGGCCAGACAGATTCGGCTTGTTAATTTTTTTTCCACTGACTATGATTTTAGCCTTATCCGTAGAATTTTAGAATTGCAGAAAACCCCCTAAGCTTCATGCATCTATCACAAATTGTGCTTCAAATTAAAATGATTTAAATATGTAAAATGCTTCGAATTTCATCTAGTTTCATAATATGCTACATTTCATCCATGTTTAAAATGTTGTTTGCATTAATTTGCATAAATAACATGTTAAAATGGTTTATTTTGTAACTAAATAACCGTAGCTCCATTTTAAATTAACTTTATATGCAAATGGGGTAGAAAGATGCATAGTTTAACATGGTGCACTCATCTTTCATGTTTAACAACTCTAAAATATGGTTTATGGCAGAACAATACCAAATTCATAATATGCATATGGGGATTTTCCGGATTTGTTGTTTGTTATTTCCAGCCTCATTTAAACTTGCTTAAATAGATAGTTTATTATGCTTCACCTCTTGCCATGTTAACCAACATTTAATATTGTTGAGTACATAAACGTGAGAGAACTAAATAAATGAATGTGGTGTTTCGTCGGTATGCAACTCATTGCATATTGAGCTCCACTTAATTTGTAGTATTGTTTGTGCACTTTGCCATGCCATGCATCACTAAACCGACAAGCATCATACTTGGTTGTGCATCATGCCATGTTTACGCTTGTGTGTTTACCATGTAGTTGCTTCTTTCCGGTTTGCTTCTCTCATTAGCTTCGGTTTTGTTCCGGAGTTGTGAGGATTCGTTCGACTACATCCGTTTGTCTTCTTCATGGACTCGTTCTTCTTCCTTGCGGGATCTCAGGCAAGATGACCATTACCCTTGATATCACTTCTATCTTTGCTTGCTAGTTGTCCGTTCTATCGCTATGTTGCGCTACCTACTAGTTGTTATATCATACCTCCCTTATTGCCATGTCAAGCCTCTAACCCACCTTCATAGCAAACTGTTGTTTGGCTAAGTTACCGCGTTTGCTCAGCCCCTCTTATAGCATTGCTAGTTGTAGGTGCCTTGCAGTTTGTTCCATGTTGGAACATGGATATGTTGGGATATCACCTTATCTCTTATTTTATTTAATGCATCTATATACTTGGCAAAGGGTGGAACGCTTGGCCTTTTGCATAGTGTTTTGTTCCACTCTTGCCACCTTAGTTTCCATCATACCGGTGTTATGTTCCTTGATTTTGCGTTCCTTACGTGGTTGGGGTTATGGGACCCCCTTGACAGCCCGCCGTGAATAAAACTCCTCCAGCAAGGCCCAACCTTGGATTTACATTTTCCTAACAACCTATAACTTTCCCTTGGGGTTGCAAACCCGAGGGTCATCTTTATTTTAAGCCCCCCCCCTCGGGCCAGTGCTCCTCTGAGTGTTGGTCCGAACCAGGCAACCTGCAGGGTCACCTCGGGGAAACTTGAGGGTTGGTTTTACTCGTAGCTTGACCTATATGGTGTGCCTTGAGAACGAGATATGTGCAGCTCCTATCGGGATTTGTCGGCACATTCGGGTCGTCTTGCTGGTCTTGTTTTACCATTGCCGAGATGTCTTGTAACCGGGATTCCGAGACTGATCGGGTCTTTCCGGGAGAAGGAATATCCTTCGTTGATCGTGAGAGCTTGTGATGGGCTAAGTTGGGACACCCCTGCAGGGCATAAACTTTTGAGAGCCGTGCCCGCAGTTATGTGGCAGATAGGAATTTGTTAATATCTGGTTGTAGAGAACTTGACACTTTACTTAATTAAAATGAAACAACTGCGTGCGTAACTGTGATGGTCTCTTTTCGGCGGAGTCTAGGAAGTGAACACAGTTTGTGTTATGTTTGAATGTAAGTAGTTTTAGGATCACTTCTTGATCACTTCTAGCTTCACGTCTGTTGCGTAGCTTCTCATCTTACTCTTATTTATGTATGTTAGCCACCATATTTGCTTAGCGCTTGCTGCAACTCCACCTCATTACCTTATCCTACCCATAAGCTTAAATAGTCTTGATTTCATGACTTTTGAGATTGCTGAGTCCTTGTGACTCATAGATACTACCAAAACAGTTGCAGGTGTCGATGATACTAGTGCAGGTGATGCTACCGAACTCAAGTGGGAGTTCTACGAGGACCTTGGTCGTTACTATATTTCGTTTCCTGATGATCAGTAGTGGAGCCCAGTTGGGACAATCGGGGATCTATCAGTTGGGTTTATCTTCCTTTTTCATTTGGTTGTCCGTAGTAGGACTATGAGTATACTCTGATGTTGTATGACTTATTCGAATATTGTGTGACGTGGCGAGTGTAAGCCAACTCTCTTTATCCCTTTCTTGTTCATTACATGGGATGTTGTGAAGATGACCCTTCTTGCGACAAAACCACTATGCGGTTATGCCTCTAAGTCGTGCCTCGACACGTGGTAGCTATATCCGCATCGTGGGCGTTACAATTTTGACCTTAAATTTAACTAACGAAGTGTCAATGCATGTCATAAAAAACTATAACATTAAAAACTATGTTCAAATACGAATCCAGTGATATGATTTTTGGTGAAATGCATTAACATTTTATTAGTTAAATACTCCCTCCGTCTAGGTGTATAAGTCACTTTATGAAAACCAAATAATCCCAAAACACTTAGGCGTGGTGCATTAACTCCCACCCCGTTTCTTGACATATCAACCAATAAGAGATGTGGGCGTGCATGTTTTCAATGACTCGAGACTACCCAATACGACATGCAGTGGTTAGTTCATTGCATGCAATGCTATTAATTAGCGAATAAACATTAAGTTCTCTTGTTTTTCCCTCCTTGGTCACGGTGCACAACCAAAGATGACTTATTCACCTGGACAGAGGGAGTAGATGGTCAAAGTTTGACACAAAATTAATGCATTGGGAAACATAATTTCTTGAGGAAAATGAGTGCATTAATTGAGTGTTTTTGCAAACTACATAAATTATTCCACCACTCACCATCTACCTTGGTTGATGAGATTTTTGAATTGAGCCCTATATAAACCAGAAAGGATGTAGTACTAGTACTCCTACATTATTGGCGTCGGGTGCCTTGTCCAATGTTTCATCTTGTTGGACAAGATGAGCGTAGAGGCATTGGGATACTGTAGATAGGAATTCTTTGCGATCCATTATTCCCTATCTAGGTCAGATAGAACCATTCAACTAGCTTCACAGTGAAGTGACAATACACGCTGCAGTAGATGGGGCACTTAATTAATAAGCTAAACTAGCGTGTTGGTGTTACTAAATCAGCCTTACCAAATATTGCCATCATGTTTGCCAGTGAAGCACGCTTTCGCAAATACGCCTACGCACCTCTCTCCTTCATTAACTGACATATGGGCCCTCTTGAGGTAGACCCACATGTCATCGGTGTAACTATTTACACTCTGAAGGACGGTATATCCTGGTAGTAGTACTAGTAGAATTGAGATTTGATGCACTTTCTTCCCCGTCTTTCACTCTTCTTCCTCCTCTCTTCTTCTTCCTCCTCTCTTCCCCATCATCGTCCGCACACCATTTCCCCCCACTCACTGTTCGCGCGCCCGCACCATTTTCCTTTGTAGCTCATGCGTACCATATTCCCCCGCTCACTGCTCGGCCACACATGCCATCTTCTTCGCTCGACCGCCTGGATCAACTTCCCCGCTAGCTCGCAGGCACCGAAAACCCCAATCACTCAGCACCCTAAAAAACCCTATGGAAGAATCGACTGACACGCAGAGCCGCGATTGGAATTCCCTCCCTGATGTACTCTTGGAGCAGATCTGTACTCGTATGGACCTGCTCAGCACTATCCGTCTGGCCGCATGTTCGGTGTCTTTGTACCGTCTACTCGTCTGCAACTAGCCGGCCCTTTTCAATACACCCTGCTTGCTGATGCCTGATCCTCGCAGGTGGCCCAGACACCGACTTGACGATCCTACGGAGGTTGCTGTGGTGCCCCTCGACATGCTACCACTACCCATCCACCTGTCCTTCATGCGCGGCCACTACTGGGCGGGCATGAAGGCCAACTGGATCATCCTCATCCACCAATCCGGTAGTCCGTGGCGTCTTGTGGATATCTACACCTAGTGAGAGATCACCCTTCCATCGTTGGATACCACCGCCATCGAGCCTCGTGGCCTGCCGGACACTCCTGGCTACTACGCACGAGACGTGTCGAGCTTTTGGCTAGACCTATGTTTGCTGAAGGTTGTAATCTGCGAAGTGCCCACACCATCAGAAGACTACATGGATTACAAGCTCATTGCCTTGTTCATTATGGGGTTAGTCTATCTGGAATCCGGTCACCATACATGGTTATGGCTCATCGTCAATCCTATTGAGACAACACTTCTGTCTGATGCTATAGTGCACGATGGCATCGTTTACGCAGTCGACGCACAGATTGGCTGCCTATACTGGTGGAATCTATCATCGTGTAATTCTTCTATATCATCTCATCTTTACCTTATGAATACGATTGCATGTTGATTGTTACAAATTTAGAATAGATAGTACGGCTATAACCACATCATTGCTATAGATTTTTATGACCATACATGTCATTGTTAGAGTTGATATGAGAACAATTGGCATCTAATGATTGTTAGAATAGATATTATGAGTATAACCTCATGATTGCTATATGTTACTCTCATTTCCAAGATTTTTATAACAACACATGTTATTGCTTAGAGTTGATATGAGAACAGTAGTAAGTGCTATGGTAGAATATGAGTAGGCCTTGTCATAGTTGTTTTCCTCTCATTGTTACATGATATTTGAACAATGACATATTGCTAGAATATGAAAGCCATTGGCTTATTTTTTTAACTTAGGGTATGATTATGACCACGACATTGCAATTCTCTGTCTATGATATGTGGCATTGTTATAATAAACTTAATTCCACACATACTCTGAACATGATTGTATATTTTTGTCCTTTTGCTCTCCAATTTGATTTGTTGCAGCAAACACAAATGTGCTGGCCTTCATGATTCCAGGACCTGGAATCATACTAGTTGATGGGTGGTGGTTTATCGCTCGTTCAGCTGACGGCCGTCATTTCTGTTGGGGATCGTAGCAGAAATTTAAAATTTTCTACGCATCACCAAGATCAATCTATGGAGTAATCTAGCAACGAGGGGAAGGGGAGTGCATCTACATACCCTTGTAGATCGCTAAGCGGAAGCGTTGCAAGAACGCGGATGAAGGAGTCATACTCGCAGCAATTCAGATCGCGGTTGATTCCGATCTAAGAGCGGAACAACGGCGCCTCCGCGTTCAACACACGTGCAGCCCGGTGACGTCTCCCATGCCTTGATCCAGCAAGGGGAGAAGGAGAGGTTGGGGAAGACTCCATCCAGCAGCAGCACGACGGCGTGGTGGTGGAGGAGCATGGCAATCCTGCAGGGCTTCGCCAAGCACCGAGGAAGAGGAGGAGGACTTGGGAGAGGGGGAGGGCTGCGCCAAAACTTGGGTGCGGCTGCCCTCCCAACCCCCACATATATATAGGGGCAAGGGAGAGGGGGGCCGGCCCCCTCAGATCCAATCTGAGGAGGGGGCGGCGGCCAGGGGGGTTGCCTTGCCCCCCAAGGAAGGGGGCGCCCCCCTTTAGGGTTCCCCTTAAACCCTAGGCGCATGGGCCCTAGGGGGGAGGCGCCCAGCCCACTAAGGGGCTGGTCCCTCTCCACACACAGCCCATAGGGCCCTCCGGGGCAGGTGGACCCTCCCGGTGGACCCCCGGAACCCCTTCGGTGGTCCCGGTACAATACCGGTAACCCCCGAATTATTCCGGTGACCGTATGATGACTTCCCATATATAAATCTTTACCTCCGGACCATTCCGGAACTCCTCGTGACGTCCGGGATCTCATCCGGGACTCCGAATAACATTCGGTAACCACGTACATCTATTCCCTATAACCCTAGCGTCATCGAACCTTAAGTGTGTAGACCCTACGGGCTCGGGAGTCATGCAGACATGGCCGAGACAACTCTCCGGTCAATAACCAACAGCGGGATCTGGATACCCATGTTGGTTCCCACATGCTCCACGATGATCTCATCGGATGAACCACGATGTCAAGGATTCAATCAATCCCGTATACAATTCCCTTTGTCTATCGGTACGATACTTGCCCGAGATTCGATCGTCGGTATCCCGATACCTTGTTCAATCTCGTTACCGGCAAGTCTCTTTACTCGTTCCGTAACACATCATCCCGTGATCAACTCCTTGGTCACATTGTGCACATTATGATGATGTCCTACCGAGTGGGCCCAGAGATACCTCTCCGTTACACGGAGTGACAAATCCCAGTCTCGATTCGTGCCAACCCAACAGACACTTTCGGAGATACCCGTAGTGCACCTTTATAGCCACCCAGTTACGTTGTGACGTTTGGCACACCCAAAGCACTCCTACGGTATCCGGGAGTTGCACAATCTCATGGTCTAAGGAAATGATACTTGACATTAGAAAAGCTTTAGCATACGAACTACACGATCTTGTGCTAGGCTTAGGATTGGGTCTTGTCCATCACATCATTCTCCTAATGATGTGATCCCGTTATCAACGACATCCAATGTCCATGGTCAGGAAACCGTAACCATCTATTGATCAACGAGCTAGTCAACTAGAGGCTTACTAGGGACATGGTGTTGTCTATGTATCCACACATGTATCTGAGTTTCCTATCAATACAATTCTAGCATGGATAATAAACGATTATCATGAACAAGGAAATATAATAATAACCAATTTATTATTGCCTCTAGGGCATATTTCCAACAGTCTCCCACTTGCACTAGAGTCAATAATCTAGTTCACATCGCCATGTGATTAACACTCACAGGTCACATCGCCATGTGACCAACATCCAAAGAGTTTACTAGACTCAATAATCTAGTTCACATCACTATGTGATTAACACTCAATGAGTTCTGGGTTTGATCATGTTATGCTTGTGAGAGAGGTTGTAGTCAACGGGTCTGCAATATTCAGATCCCTATGTATTTCGCAAAACTTTATGTCATATCGTAGATGCTGCTACCACGTTCCACTTGGAGCTATTCCAAATTGTTGCTCCATTATACGTATCCGGTATCTCTACTCAGAGCTATCCGGATAGGTGTTAAGCTTGCATCGACGTAACTCTTTACGTCGAACTCTTTATCACCTCCATAACCGAGAAACATTTCCTTATTCCTCTAAGGATAATTTTGACCGCTATCTGGTGATCCACTCCTAGATCACCTTTGTACCCTCTTGCCAGACATGTGGCAAGGCACACATCTGGTGCGGTACTCAGCATGGCATACCGTATAGAGCCTATGACAAAAGCATAGGGGACGACCTTCGTCCTTCCTCTTTCTTCTGCCGTGGTCAATCTTTGAGTCTTACTCAACTTCACACCTTACAACTCAGGTAAGAATCCCTTCTTTGACTGATCTATTTTGAACTCCTTCAAAAACATGTCAAGGTGTGCGTTCTTTGAAAGTATCATCAGGCGTCTTGATCTATCTCTATAGATCTTGATGCCCAATATGTAAGCAGCTTTATCCAGGTCTTCCTTTGAAAATCACTCTTCAAACAACCGTTTATGCTTTCCAGAAATTCTACATTATTTCGAATCAACAATATGTCATCCACATATACTTATCAGAAATGTTGTAGTGCTCCCACTCACTTTCTTGTAAATACAAGTTTCTAGCAAACATTGTATAAACCTAAAAGCTTTGATCACTCCATCAAAGCATATATTCCGACTCCGAGATGCTTGCTCTAGTCCATAGAAGGATTGCTGGAGCCAGCATACCTTTTAGCATCCTTAGGATCGACAAAACCTTTTATTGTATCACATACAACTTTTCTTACGAAAACTGGTAAGAAAACTTGTTTTGACATCCATCTGTCAGATTTCATAATCGAAAAATACAGCTAATGCTAACATGATTCCGACGGACTTAAGCATCGCTACGGGTGAGAAATTCTCATCGTAGTCAACTCCTTGAACTTGTGAAAAGACTCTTTGCCACAAGTCGAGCTTCATAGACGGTAACATTACCGCCCACGTCCGTCTTCTTCTTAAAGATCCATTTATCTCAATGGCTTGCCGATCATTGGGCAAGTCCACCAAAGTCCATGCTTTGTTCTGATACATGGATCCTATCTCGGATTTCATGGCTTCTAACCATTTGTCGGAATACGGGCCCACCATTGCTTCTCCATAGTTCGTAGGTTCATTGTTGTCCAACAACATGATATCTAAGACAGGATTACCGTACCACTCAGGAGTAGTACATATCCTTGTCGACCTATGAGGTTCGATAGCAACTTGATCCGAAGCTTCATGATCACTATCATTAACTTCCTCTTCAACAGACGTAGGCGCCACAGAAAACATCTTTCTGTGTTGCATCACTCTCTGGTTGAAGTAAAGGTTCGACAACCTCATCAAGTTCTATCTTCCTCCCACTCAATTCTTTCGAGAGAAACTCCTTCTCGAGAAAGGACCCTTTCTTAGCGACAAACAATTTGCCCTCGGATCTGAGGTAGAAGGTATACCCAACTGTTACCTTTGGGTATCCTATGAAGATGTATTTGTCCGTTTTTGGGTTCGAGCCTTTCCGGCTGAAGCCTTAAGTATCGCAGCCCCAAACATTAAGAAACGACAACTTTGGTTTCTTGCCAAACCAATGTTCATACGACATCGTCTCAACGGACTTATATGGTGTCCTATCTAAAGTGAATGCAGCTGTCTCTAATGCATAACCTCAAAATAATAGCGGTAGATCGGTAAGAGACATCATAGATCGCACCATATCTCATAAGGTTTGATTATGAC
Organism: Triticum aestivum; assembly: GCF_018294505.1. Classification (NCBI taxonomy): domain Eukaryota; kingdom Viridiplantae; phylum Streptophyta; class Magnoliopsida; order Poales; family Poaceae; genus Triticum; species Triticum aestivum. Next base: position 140,502,068 of record NC_057794.1, on the reverse strand, counting down.
GTCCGGACACACCATTACGCTGTGGTGTTCCAGGTGGCTTCAACTGCGAAACAATTCCACAATGTCTTAAGTGATTGCCAAACTCATAACTCAGAAAATGCCCCTTTGATCAGATCGTAGGAACATGATCTTCTTGTTATGATGATTCTTAACTTCACTCTGAAATCGCTTGAACTTTTCAAACGTTTCAGACTTGTGCTTCATTAAGTAAATATACCTATATCTACTCAAATCGTCAGTGAAGATGAGAAAATAGTGATATCCACCGCACGCTTCAATTCCCATTGGATCACACGCATCAGCATGTAGGATTTCCAACAAGTCACTTGCCCGTTTCATTGTACCTGAAAACAAGGTCTTAGTCATCCTGCCCATGAGGCATGGCTCGCATGTGTCAAGCGATTCAAAATCAAGTGACTCCAAACATCCATCGACATGGAGTTTCTTCATGCATCTTACGCCAATATGACCTAAGCGGCAGTGCCACAAGAAAGTGGTACTATCATTATTAACTCTACATCTTTTGGCGTGAACATGCGTATTACCACGACCGAGATTCAATGAACCATTGACATAGGGTGCATGACCATGAAAGGTATTATTCATGTAAACAGAATAACCATTATTCTCTAACTTAAATGAATAACCGTATTGCAATGAACATGATCTAATCATATTCATGCTCAACGTAGACACCTGATAACATTTATCTAGGTTCAATACTAATCCCGAAGGCAGATGGAGCGTGCGATGGTGATCTCATCAACTTTGGAAACACTTCCAACACACATCGTCACCTCGCCCTTAGCCAGTCTCCGTTTAGTCCGTAGCTTTTGCTTCAAGTCACCAATAATAGCAACTGAACCGGTATCCAATACCCAGGTGCTACCAGGAGTACTAGTGAGGTACACATTAATAACACGTATATACTTTGTTGAAGTTGCCAGCCTTCTTATCTACCATGCATTTGGGGTAATTCCGCTACCAGTGACCGTTCCCCTTACAATAGAAGCACTTAGTCTCGGGTTTGGGTTCAACCTTGGGTTCCTTCACTGGAGCGGCAACTGGTTTGCCATCCATGAAGTTTCCCTTCTAGCCCTTGCCCTTCTTGAAACCAGTGGTCTTGTTAAACCATCAACACTTGATGCTCCTTCTTGATTTCTACCTTTTGCGGTCTTAAGCACCGCGAACAGCTCCGGGATCAACTCCATCCCTTGCATGTCATAGTTCATCACGAAGATCTAGTAGCTTAGTGATAGTGGCTAGAGAACTCTATCAATCACTATCTTATCTGGAAGTTTAACTCCCACTTGATTTAAGTGATTGTAGCACCCAGACATTCTGAGCACATGCTCACTAGCTGAGCTATTCTCCTCCATCTTGTTGGCAAAAGAACTTGTCAGAGGTCTCATACCTCTCAACACGGGCATGAGCCTGAAATCCCAATTTCAGCTCTTGGAACATCTCATATGTCTTATGGCGTTCAAAACGTCATTGGAATCCCGATTCTAAGCCGTAAAGTATGGTGCACTAAACTATCAAGTAGTCATCAGGATGTGTCTGTCAGGTGTTCACAACATCCACAGACGACGTTGTAGGGGTTTGCACATCGAGCGGTGCATCAAAGACGTAAGCCTTCTGTGTAGCAGTGAGGACACTCCTCGGACTACGGACCCAGTCCGCATCATTGCTTACAATATCTTTCAACTTAGTCTTTCTCTAGGAACGTATTGAAACAGGGAGCTACAACGTGAGCTATTTATCTACAACATATTTGCAAAGACAATTTAGACTATGTTCATGATAATTAAGTTCATCTAATCAAATTATTTAATGAACTCCCACTCAGATAGACATCCCTCTAGTCATCTAAGTGATACATGATCCGAGTCAACTAGGCCGTGTCCGATCATCACGTGAGACGGACTAGTCATCATCGGTGAACATCTTCATGTTGATCGTATCTTCTATACGACTCATGTTCGACCTTTCGGTCTTCCGTGTTCCGAGGCCATGTCTGTACATGCTAGGCTCGTCAAGTGTATTGCGTGTGTAAATCTGGCTTACACCCGTTGTATTCGAACGTTAGAATCTATCACACCCGATCATCACGTGGTGCTTCGAAACAACGAACCTTCGCAATGGTGCACAGTTAGGGGGAACACTTTCTTGAAATTATTGCTAGGGATCATCTTATTTAAGCTACCGTTATTCTAAGCAAATAAGATGTAAAACATGATAAACATCACATGCAATCAAATAGTGACATGATATGGCCAATATCATTTTGCTCCTTTTGATCTCCATCTTCGGGGCGCCATGATCATCATCTTCACCGGCATGACACCATGATCTCCATCATCATGATCTCCATCATCGTGTCTTCATGAAGTCGTCTCGTCAACTATTACTTCTACTACTATGGCTAACGGTTTAGCAATAAAGTAAAGTAATTACATGACGTTTAAGTTGACATGCAGGTCATAAATAAATTAAGACAACTCCTATGGCTCCTGCCGGTTGTCATACTCATCGACATGCAAGTCGTGATTCCTATTACAAGAACATGATCAATCTCATACATCACATATATCATTCATCACATCCTTTTGGCCATATCACATCACAAGGCATATGTTGCATAAACAAGTTAGACGTCCTGTAATTGTTGTTGCAAATTTTTACGTGGCTGCTATAGGTTTCTAGCAAGAACGTTTCTTACCTACGCCAAAACCACAACGTGATATGCCAATTTCTATTTACCCTTCATAAGGACCCTTTTCATCGAATCCGATCCGACTAAAGTGGGAGAGACATACACCCGCTAGCCACCTTATGCAACTAGTGCATGTCAGTCGGTGGAACCTATCTCACGTAAGAGTACGTGTAAGGTCGGTCCGGGCCGCTTCATCCCACGATGCCGTCGAATCAAGATAAGACTAGTAACGGCAAGTAAATTGACAAAATCGACGCCCACAACAACTTGTGTTCTACTCGTGCATAGAAACTACGCATAGACCTAGCTCATGATGCCACTGTTGGGGATCGTAGCAGAAATTTAAAATTTTCTACGCATCACCAAGATCAATCTATGGAGTAATCTAGCAACGAGGGGAAGGGGAGTGCATCTACATACCCTTGTAGATCGCTAAGCGGAAGCGTTGCAAGAACGCGGATGAAGGAGTCGTACTCGCAGCGATTCAGATCGCGGTTGATTCCGATCTAAGCGCCGAACAACGGCGCCTCCGCGTTCAACACACGTGCAGCCCGGTGACGTCTCCCATGCCTTGATCCAGCAAGGGGAGAAGGAGAGGTTGGGGAAGACTCCATCCAGCAGCAGCACGACGGCGTGGTGGTGAAGGAGGAGCGTGGCAATCCTGCAGGGCTTCGCCAAGCACCGCGGGAGAGGAGGAGGACTTGGGAGAGGGGGAGGGCTGCGCCAGAACTTGGGTGCGGCTGCCCTCCCACCCCCACATATATATAGGGGCAAGGGAGAGGGGGCCGGCCCCCTCAGATCCAATCTGAGGAGGGGCGGCGGCCAGGGGGGTTGCCTTGCCCCCCAAGGCAAGGGGGCGCCCCCCTTTAGGGTTCCCCTAAACCCTAGGCGCATGGGCCCTAGGGGGGAGGCGCCCAGCCCACTAAGGGGCTGGTCCCTCTCCACAAACAGCCCATAGGGCCCTCCGAGGCAGGTGGACCCTCCCGGTGGACCCCCGGAACCCCTTCGGTGGTCCCGGTACAATACCGGTGACCCCCGAATTATTCCGGTGACCGTATGATGACTTCCCATATATAAATCTTCACCTCCGGACCATTCCGGAACTCCTCGTGACGTCCGGGATCTCATCCGGGACTCCGAACAACATTCGGTAACCACGTACATCTATTCCCTATAACCCTAGCGTCATCGAACCTTAAGTGTGTAGACCCTACGGGCTCGGGAGTCATGCAGACATGGCCGAGACAACTCTCGGTCAATAACCAATAGCGGGATCTGGATACCCATGTTGGTTCCCACATGCTCCACGATGATCTCATCGGATGAACCACGATGTCAAGGATTCAATCAATCCCGTATACAATTCCCTTTGTCTATCGGTACGATACTTGCCCGAGATTCGATCATCGGTATCCCGATACCTTGTTCAATCTCGTTACCGGCAAGTCTCTTTACTCATTCCGTAACACATCATCCCGTGATCAACTCCTTGGTCTCATTGTGCACATTATGATGATGTCCTACCGAGTGGGCCCAGAGATACCTCTCCGTTACACGGAGTGACAAATCCCAGTCTCGATTCGTGCCAACCCAACAGACACTTTTGGAGATACCCGTAGTGCACCTTTATAGCCAACCAGTTACGTTGTGACGTTTGGCACACCCAAAGCACTCCTACGGTATCCGGGAGTTGCACAATCTCATGGTCTAAGGAAATGATACTTGACATTAGAAAAGCTTTAGCATATGAACTACACGATCTTGTGCTAGGCTTAGGATTGGATCTTGTCCATCACATCATTCTCCTAATGATGTGATCCCGTTATCAACGACATCCAATGTCCATGGTCAGGAAACCATAACCATCTATTGATCACCGAGCTAGTCAACTAGAGGCTTACTAGGGACATGGTGTTGTCTATGTATCCGCACATGTATCTGAGTTTCCTATCAATACAATTCTAGCATGGATAATAAACGATTATCATGAACAAGGAAATATAATAATAACCAATTTATTATTGCCTCTAGGGCATATTTCCAACAATTCTAGCATCCGAGATCCCGTCCCAGCGTCCCGTTATTGTGGTCCCCTACCCAGCATTAACGGATGAGCTGTGAGCACTGCAGTTCGGTGGTCGTGGCATGCAGTTCAGTTCCGGTGGCCTCCCTCTTGTCGATGCGCTCCGATGACCTGGGGTGCACGTCGACCTCCTCCATGGATTCTCCTCTGCCTCCCTCTAGCCCTCTGCAGTACGAAGGGCGACACCTTGAAGTTTGCGGGGACCCATGTGAGAAGCCCTCCCTGCCGAACTCCACTTCCTCATATTCCGCCGAGGTCCCAGCCACCCACGGCATCCAGTACAAACAGCGACGCCGTGCAAATCCGTCCAGGTTTGTTGCTGTTTACAAGCATTTTATACTATTTTAGATGAAAATTGTTCAGTCATTTGGATGCAGTATAGTTCTGAAGCTTGCGTTGAATGATCGAGTGGACGCCCTTGGCCTCCTTCTTTCCTCTACGGGAGTGCGGTTCTCTTGTTCTGCAGTTGTTCCTCGCCGTTTCTGGTTATTCAGTAAAATGTTTATGCTTTCAAAAAATGTTTTGCTTGGTAATACCATGGTGATGCTATGTACAGGAACCTGAACTCTGAAGGAGAAGTCACAAACATTCAAGTATACTGTGACTCGGGTGCAGCATGCAGTACGCTCGGGCTCCCAATGTGGGTCAGTCGCAGGGGTGCTACAGTGCAGCAGGGCGCCACTATTCACAACAAAAATATATTGAGGCGGTTCTTTGTGAAAAAAGGACTTAGTTTTTATGGGATGTTTCTGTGGGTTTTTCAGGCAAACTTATAATGATTTTGTTTAACAGAAGTTCATCCCGCGTTGTGTTACATTTCATTTTTCTCGACTATGTGGCCCGCTTGCTTTATCCACTAACATCCCCTTGATAAGTAATTCGCTATGTTACTATGTACGTAATTTACCGCAATAGTTAATTTGTGAAAACCGGGCACTCCCCCATTCCTACTCTCCGGGATGAGCAGCGCAAGGTCTCCCTGGAGCAGTCCTCACAGCAAGCGCGTGCAGCAATCAACGACTCGCCATGCAGTGCACTTCTCTACTATGAGGCGATCATCATCGGGATTATGACAAATTTTGTAGTTCTCTTCAATCCCATTTAGCTCGATGGCTCACTGTGCAGTTTAATTGACGCTCTCTTGCAGTGCGGAGCGCATCTGCTTGCAGTCCCGCCGGACGCGCGTGCAGTTTGCCTCCTGTCCCGTGCATGCGTGCAGTACATTTTTTGGAGATCTTTTTTTTGAAGTGCAATTGGTTTTTGTAAACAGAATGATGTTTAATTACCCATGTATGAAGTGCAATTTGCTTTGTGTGTTTCAAAAATTAGTCGACTACATCAACACCTGCAGTGCGTTTGGTCCTCGGATGTGGTTCACTTTTGAGAGTGATGCCGTTCACTTGTGCCTAGCATGAAAAATGTGAAAAATTTAGCGAATCAACAAAAAAGTAAAGTGGTGCACTTCGATATATGATGTGGTTCACTTGCCCTAGTCTCTGCGGTCCACTCTCGTTCATAAAAAAAAGTAAAAAAACAACAAAAACTCCTATGAGAAAAATAACGTCTGACAAAAGAAATTATGCAGCTCGCTTGCCTATCCGGTGCAGTGTAGTTTTCATTCTGAAAGCAGTGCGGTCGGCCGAATGATGTTGTTCATCCTGCAGGTGCAAAAAAATTGTTACGAAAGCGAAAAAAGTAATGCGGTTCACTTCTTGATGGTGTTGTGGTTCATTTACACCCGATGTGAAGTGCACTCTACTTTCTCATCCTTGAAAAAAATTACTTTTGAATAAAATAAACCATGCAGTTCCCTAACATGTGTGATGCGGTGCGGTTTTTCGTCCAATGCAGTGCGGTTTTCAGTCAGATAAAGTACCCACGTCGATTTGGGTGTCGCGAAAAACAGAGTGTTCGCATTTCAGTAAATTTAAAACTGCTCTTAAACTGTAAGGAATTAGAGAGAGTGTTCTACATGAAAAAGTTGCATCTCGTCGATATCTTTCCAACGACATATCATTTGAATCATTTCGACAACCAGTTTGTAAAAATTTCATGAAAAACGGCCACTGTCACTCGTCGTCTGCCGCACGATTTTCAAAATTAACTTAAAATTGTAGGGAATCTCAAAACCATTTCTACATATGAAAGTTGCTCTTGTCCATATCTTTCCAAGGACGTATTACACGCCTCGTTTCGACAAACGGTTCAAAAACTAGAGCAAAACAGTACTGAAAATTGCAAAAATTTCAACAAAAAAACAGAATTCCGCGATTTAGTAAATTTGAAACTGCTCTTAAACCGTAATGAATTAGAGAAAATAATAGATGTGAAAAGGATGCGCCTCGACAATATCTTTCCAACAGCGTATCATTTGCTTTATTCCGATGAGCGGTTTAGAAAAAATCATGAAAATACGCTCACTGCCACTCCTCATCCGCCGCACCATTTTTGAAACTGCTCTTAAACCGAGAGGAATCTCAAAAAGTGTTCATCATAGCGAAGTTGTGCCTAATCAATAGCTTTCCAATAGTATATTATACGCCTCGTTCCGATAAACAGTTAAAAAATTAGAGCGAAAACAGTACCGGAAAAACACTGCGTGCAGTTTTTTTCCGACACGAAGTTCACTCGTGTGAGTACTACAACACAGTTGGTTCAAACAATGACGTGCACTTGCGTTGAGCGTGCTGTGCGGATTAGGCTTCAAATGCATACTTGTTGGTGAAAGTGTTTTTCAATGGGAATTATATTTTGTATTACTCATGTAGCCTACAAAGTCTGTCGCACAACCTTGTAACTTCTTACTCCATTTCTAAATTTGTACTAGTCCTCTATACAGTATATTGCTCTACTCGTACTACTACCTCCCGCTTGGTTTATTGGTCCCCTTCGTAATTTGTGTCAAATTTTGACCATAAATTTCACTAACTAAATGTTGATGCATGTCACAAAAAAATTATAACGTTTGGTTCATATTTGAACATAGTTTCCAATGGTATAAGTTTCATTGACATGCATTGACATTTTGTTAGTTAAACCTATGGTTAAAATGTGACACAAAATACGACTAGTAAGTAGTACAATAGTAGTATTATTATACGTCGGTCAAATTATTCATCATGTCCTCACATTGAATTAACGTGACAACACGTTGCGTGTGAGGTGACACAAGAGTCCTGGTGGCATGTTCAGGTATTGTGGACTTCAGATTTGGAGTACCACTTATCTATCGACATCTTTCATCATTCACTTAAAACAGTCAATTGATCTGGAATTAACTGATGCAAGTCCAAGAAGGATTGTGGCCGGTGCTGCCGGCTAGCGTCAAGTTCGATCCCACGGACCAGGAGTTGATCGAGCACCTTGAGGCCAAAGTGAGTGCTGCAGCGCGAGATCTCACCCTCTCATTGATTTGTTCATACCAACCATCGACAGCGAGGATGGCATATTCTACACCCATCCTGAGAAACTTCTAGGTAAGACAACGATCGGCCGTCTACTTGCACAAACATATTCCTTTATTTATAGCTCTATTTTTCTTTTTAGACATAGACCTAGTGAAGCAATTACAATTTGACAGTTAATAAAAAGTGAAACAAGTGACTGCAACATGCCAAAGATGTTATGAAAATGCCAACTACGTACACTAAAACCGGTATTCAACAATACTGCAGGTATCACACTGAGTGGCCTAAGCAAGCATTTCATCCAGGGCAACTCCAGGGTGTTCAAAAGGGGCACATGGACGCATCGCAAGATACAGTCGGAGTGCAGCATGCACGCGATGTGGCACAAGACCGGCAATACCTTGCCGGTGATGGTCAACGACCGGCAGACGGGCAGCAAAAAGGTTCTGCTGCTGCACACCAACAAGAACTTCGACCAGCAGAGGACCAACTGGGTGATGCACCAATACCACCTCGGGGACCTGGATCAAGAGAAGGAGCGGGAGCTGGTCCTCTGCAAGATTTTCTACCAGACAAACACTAGGGCCAGGACTAAAAAGATTATAAGTTAGTTTGGTATTGGTACTTGTACTACATGGTCGTCTGCAAGTTGGTACTGTTGTTAACGATCTTTCGGTATGAACTTGGCATTTGCTTCCAACCATCATGCCGAGGGTCGACGTAGATATAAAGCTAAATCATTTGTTTCGAAATAAATTTTCAGGCACCTGATTTTTATTTGATGGGTAGCATAAGCACGTGCCGTTCGAATTCCCAGTTCTCCTATTTTTTTACATCTTCGAAGTGCGCAGGGGATCCATTCGGTTTCACAGGCTGATAGTTGGACGCAGCATGTCGGAACTGGGTCGTGGCATGCCAAGCCCAGCTACAAATTGTTAAAAGAGAGGACGATGGATTTGGGCCTTCCAGAATAGTTAAGTGTCGCGACCACGATCATGAAGCGCCTCCCATGGTCTTAAAAAGACCTAGTCCGTTATTATTAGTTGAAATATGTAAAATATTACATAATGAAAATAAATATGTAAAATGCAATGAATTTAGTCCGCTTTCACTGAAAACCATCTGATTTGCATGAAATTCGTCCGTGGAACCACAAGACGACGGTCTATACAGAGCCTAACCGTACGGAACCAGCAAGTCCATGGCCGTACGCAAGCAAGTGCATGCACTTATAATCATGATGGAGAAATAATGTTGACGTCTGAGACGGTGAAACCCATGAAGTCTTCAGCGTACTCAATAAACGAGAGAATTCTGCAAGTACAGACCGATAACGGGGATCCAGCAGGTATATTGTTTTTTCAGGTCGAGCAAGTTTCAACTTGGTTGTAGACTGCCCAGGTTTGGTTTTGTTTTTAACAGGCCCGGCCCATGACGACAATGGGGCACAAAGATCCAGCAGGTATCTACCGCCCTCTGGCCCGCCAGCGTTAGTTATATTTTGTCTTAGAACATCCACTGGCAATTTTTTTACTGCTTCAAACACACAGCCCAGTTCTATTTTCCTCTTGAAACGCCATGTCCAACTTCTTTTTTCAAATCTCTACCTATAGTTTTACTAGTTCATATACATGTATCATTATATTGAAAATACATAAAGTTCCCTTTTAATATTTACATCCTTATTTTTTTTGTTTTCCCTCCTAGCGCTTATTTTTTACCACTGGTTTTCCCTTAAACCAACTCAATTGTCCCACGTCTTATTTGCTTACAAAAACAAAACGATTTTTTTTGGAAAATCAATAAGTTCATAAAAAATGTTTATCATTTCAGGATTACAACAGTTCGAAATTCACCGAAATATGCAAAATAAGGTTTAACTTTTTGACCGTGGTCCTGGGCAAAAAATGGGTTGTAATAAATTCCTTAATAATTAGCAAATGGGTTGCAAATTATTAAAAAAAGTAAATGGGCTCTATGTTGTCTGTCACAGATTTGGAGGCTGACTTGTGGGCCTACTAAGTTCATGCGTACACAAGGTTTCTCAAAAAAAAAATAAACTTAGTCAATAATCGACTCTATCAGTGTCAGACCATTAGATGTCAATCTAATGGCAATTGTGCTTCTCCAGTCTCTAATCTTCCTGCTTCAGTCGCCCAAACCAGCGCTGGCAGAACCGCCTGCTCCCGCCTCCCGTGGCCGGCTGTGCTGCCGTGCAGGCCTCATGACCCCATCATACTCGCATCCCTGGCCTGGCTATCCCTCTACTCACCCACAGCTCCTGTTATTTTCCGTCGACGGCAGCCTAACCAGTCAACCCTTGTACTCCCCACCATGTGGGCAACCACTGCCATGTCTTCCCCGGCTCTGTGTCGTTCCCTTCCTAGGCTCGCCGTCGTCCACCGCCCTGGTGTTCTTGGCGCGACGTGGTCAACGTGGTTAACGAACGACATCCATCGGAAGTGGATTGTATGTGGAGAGGCTTACAACTGGGTCCACGGCCGTACACAAGGAAATGCCTCATTACGCACAAAATAATGATTCCTCCACAAGACATCTGAGACCCACTGGAAGGGCCTCTGTATTTCGTGAAAAAACGTTCCCCTCGCTGACAGCTCGGACCCACCAGCTATATCTTTGCACGCAAGGAAGTGTCTCCTTATTACGCACAAAAAATGAACACTCCCCCTACTAGCTGGGACCCACCATAGTGGGAGGCTGACTTGTGGGCCTACTAAGTTGACGCGGACGGAGGGCTTTGTCAACTTAGTCAATATGAACAATTCTAGCTCCAGTGACCGTACGATGTCCATCCAATGGTCGTAGTGCTTCTTCAATGTCTGGTCTTCTTGCTCCACCCGCCCAAACCAGCACTGCTCGTGATGCCTGCTCCTGCCTCTCATGGCCGGCTGTGCTACCGCGGAGGCCTCACCGCCCCTACTACTCCGACCGCTGGCCAGGCCCTGCGGTGACGGCAACCTCACACCGCAGCCAAACCAGTGAACCCTCGTACTCCTCTCCATGTGGGCATCCACTGTCGCGTCTTCCCCGGATCTACATCGTCCCCTTCCTAGGCCTCGCTGTCGTCCACCGCCTTGGTGCTCTTGGCATGGCATGATCAATGTGGTCAAGGAACGACTTCCATCGGAAGAGTACTGTACATGGAGAGGCTGACAGTTGGGTCCACGGCCGCAACAAGGAAGTTCGTCCTTATTACACGGAAAATAATGATTCCTCCACCTGACAGCTGGGACCCACCAGACGGGCCACCGTCTTCCATGGAAAAAATGTTTCCCCCTGACTGCTGGGACCCGCCAGCTACATCTTCGCACACAAGGAAGTGCGTGAAAGTCGGGACCCACCTGGTCGAAGCATACGTAGCATTGTCATTCTAGTCGCGAACATGTACGTATATACTGGTCGATTGGTCTGTCTGCAGGCTGTAGCGATGAACCGTGGCCGAGTAAGGAAGGGCACGTGTCGTAGTAGAGGCACACGCGTAGCATGTACATGTACGTATAGCCAGGGTGCAATAAAGTAAATACGGCCACGTACGTACATACAGGCGGGGTCTCAAACGCCTACTCACGCATACGTATGGCCAGGGCTCGTGTACATGGCTGGGTCGGAATGGAGAAACTGTGTTGTCGTGTTCATCGGGAGGCAACGAAATGCGTCATGTTCATCGGGAGCCAACCGGCTTGGACAGAGCAGCCGATTCAAATGAGGCCTAGGGTACCGCAAAATGGAGGAAACAGACTTCTGTTCGACCATCCATGGTCGAAACGTGATCCTGTTCATTGGGAGGGGTCTGGCTTACCGCAAAATGGAGGAAAGAGACTTGTGTTCGAGTGCCTATGGTCGAAATGGGGTCTTGTTGATCGGGAGGGGTGATCGGGAGGGGTGTGGCATACCGCAAAACGGAGGAAACAGACTTGTGTTAGAGCGTTATGGTCGAAACGGGGGTCCTGCTCATCGGGAGGGGTGTGGCGTACCGCAAAACGAGACTCCACGGGCTACTATTGATCTCCATCGTCGACCTCCTCTAGGCTCCACGAGCTACTGTTCATCGACCTCGACCTCCTCCAGCCTCCACCTACGACTGTTCATCCACGGGCTCATGTTCATCCAGCCTCCACCGCTCCTCCACCGGCTACTGTTCAACCAGCCCTCTCCATGTGGTCCTGTTCAACCACCCCTCCACATGCTACTGTTCATCTAGCCCTCCATCAGCTACTATTCATCCAGCCCTCCACGGGGTCCTGTTCATCCAACCCTCCACGTGGTCCTGTTTATCCACCCCAACCGGCTCAATCGGGGTCCTGTTCATCCGGCGACAACGACCTCTACTACCACGGGGTCCTGTTCATCCAACCCCCACCGGGAACTGTTCATCCACCCCCCAACAACGCTCATTGTTCATCAAGGGAAGGAGCAGTAGGTTCGATCAGCTTCATTTAGCAGTAGTAGCAAAGGAATCGCTCGATCAGGTTCAGTTAACAGCCATATCGATCGATCGCTCGGGTTGAGTAACGCGTGGCCTTTAGTGCAATCGCTCGGTTTGAATAGGCGAACGCCTCGCTCGGGTTCAGTTAGAGCCCAATGCCTCGCACCCACGCACGTACGTGTATGATAGAAATGCGGATCGCTCGGCCCTCGACCACTCACCCTAACCGAGAACTCTCGGATATTTTCCTCGCCCTCGCTTCTACCATGGTTTTTTCGTCATGGACGACCCAAAGAATGTCATGCAGCTGCGTCTCCGGCCTGCCCAGGACGAAAAGTCCAATTTTTGTCATGATTTTTTGTCATAGAAGTAGGAGCCCACCACATCTATGATGATACCAGGTTTTGTCACAATTATCGTCATAGAAGTGTCATAAGCATGACAGAAAAAAATCATGCGGCCCAAAATGTCACGGATCTGTCTTTTTTGTAGTGTATGCTTGAGTATTTAAGTCTCATGTCAAAACTAGACTATTGCTTTGAACCATATAAAAATCCAAATGTCCATGCTATAAAGAAAAGAATAAGAGATGAACATGTTAGGCCACATTCCAAATCAAAAATTCTGTTTTTATCATTTACCTACTCGAGGATGAGCAGGAATTAAGCTTGGGGATGCTGATATATACGTCTCCAACGTATCTATAATTTTTGATTGTTCCATGCTATTATATTATCATACTTGGATGTTTTACAATCCTTCTATAGTCATTTTATATCATTTTTGGTACTAACCTATTGACGTAGTGACAAGTGCCAGTTGCTGTTTTCTGCATGTCTTTTACATCGTAGGAAATCAATATCAAACGGAGTCCAAACGCGGCGAAATTTTTTGGGGATTCTTTTAGACCAGAAGACATCCAGTGGACCAAAGAAGTACTGAATAGGGAGCCCGAGGTGAGCACAAGACACGAGGGCGCGCCTGCAGGACCAGGAACGCCCTGGTGGGTTCACTACAAAAAAATACACTTCCGTGATGATACGTGTTTGTCACAGTAGGTTGCGTTTTCTGTCATGCATGTACATCCATGACAAATTTATGACAGAATCAAGATAGTCATACATGTGCTGTCGTAGAAGTGTTCCATGACATTGCAAAAATTATCATCACAGAACTGTCCACTTCCATGACGATAAATCACGCGTCACAGAAGTGCTTTCGTCAAGGGTGACCGACACGTGGCATCCACCGTAACGGAACACCGTTAAGCTATCAGGTCGTGTTTTGGATCCGATAACCCATTAACAGCCCTGACCAATGGGGATTTTCCACGTGTAAAATCATCATTGGCTGGAGGAAACACGTATCGGCTCACCGTTGGGACAGATGTCATCCGCTCATTGGACCGAAGGCGCCTATGATACGACGACACGTGGCACGGCCCAACAGAGGCCCATTCCTGTGAAAAGGCCGGCCCGTTTGACTTGGTCAAAAGGCGGCGGGCGGGCCCACGGAAAGCCTGTTAACGGCATGTTCGCATATAGCCCATTTACAGCCCGCTAACCCAGGGCCTGTTACGCCCTATCCGAATTAGGCATAGTAGCGTCATCTGGGCCGTCCAATATGATTCAGGCCGTTTTAACTTCCGGCCCATGTGTGGCCCATGACTTCTTTCGGCCCATATGAGGACCTTTGTAACTCTTGGCCCATTAACGGCCCGTGGTGAAACTGGCCCGTAATGAACAATGTATAACTTTATACCCATTAACGGCCCGTTATTCCATTGGGCCGTTTCCAGGACAAGTTATCTTTCGGTCTTCTCAGGGCCCATTGATTCTTGAGCTCCTTTGCAGCATTCGGTTACATACGGCCCGTTACTGTCATTATCTGCTTGTGGGCCAAATTCAGCTAGTCGTTACAGTCGGCCCGTTTGCGGACCGTTAATATGTTGGGCCATTTTCATGTAAAAAAACCCGTTGGGCTATTTTCATAGAGTTATCAAATACGGCCTATTAACGGCCTGTTATGGTCCAGGAATAGTACGGCCCATGATTGGTGAAATGATATACACCCCGTAGAAGGCCCATGGATCCTACGGCCCGTATGAGGCCCATGGATAGTATGGCCCGTAGAAGGCCCATGGATCGTACGGCCCGTAGAAGGCCCATGGACCCTACGGCCCATAGAAGGCCCATGGACCCTAAGGCCCGTATAGAAGGCCGATGGATCATACGGCCTGCAGGAGGCCCATGGTTACAACAGTCCGTGTGTTGCCATGATTATTTTGGCCTAGTTACCAAAAATAGGCTATTGTGGCCACTAGAAAAAAACAGAAAAATAACTACAGTGACTACAAGCAAACAACTAAACTAGACAATAAGGAAATAAATAAGCAAGCAATTAACGCTAGCCTATTACCGCTATTACACATATTACATCCACTGGGCATCAAAGTTCGCCACCAGTGCAAATATAGGGAACAAAGCAACACATTACATACACTAGCCGTCAAAATTGGCCACCAGTGCAAATAAACGTGGCAGCAAAACAAGAGCATAACTGAAACAACTTCAGAAGAGCTCAAGAAACGTTATCCTGGGTATCCACCATGCTGGCAATAAGCTTAGCAAGCTGATTAGCTTTGTCCTGTTTGGTGCTAAAATCCTCCAACGCTTACTGTTGCACCAGAAAGTATGCATCTGAATGCTCCAGGGACTTCCGCAGTCCTTCCACTTCTTGTCGCAGCACAGCTGATCGATGTCGTTCAGCTTGCAGTTGAGACTCAAGAAACCGAACTGATTCAGACAGTGAGTTTGAATAGCTTGTGCAAGCGGTAGTGGCCAGTAACTCGAACACTAAACTAAGACAGGACTTTGGGGTTGTCTCGCTGTCTTCAAGATAGCCTTCCTTAGTTGTTTTATCAGCTTTGTTGGAGACCAACAAGGATGTGTCACTATCCTGAACCTTATCTGCATTACTTCCTTTACCATTGCTTAATAAGGCACTCTTCCCCAATATTCTGTCAGCATTCTAAAAGAAGAAACAAGCAGACACATAACAAGTTTAGCATGTACTAGTATATGAAACTCATTTCGGTGAACTAGTTCATTAGTAAGGTGGACATGATTAAACTACCAAGTCTTCTATTGCCAAGTACTAGTACATAATAAAAGCATCAAACAAACATATATCTATGTCCTATGGTCACTTCATTGTCTTGCCAAATCAAAATAGAAACACGGTTCAAATCATACCAGTTCAAGACAAAGCAGCAGTGAAAGAATACAAAGCGTGGGAAACAACACCGCACAACAAGATTTCAGATGGGTACCACAGGTCTACATGTACAACAACACTATTGGCTCTTTTGTGATGTTAGTAATGTGCATGATATGAAAGTCAACTGTATACACAATTGAAATTGAAATCAACGGAGCTATTGATAAGAGCAAACAAGCGTGAACATACCTGTTGTGCCATTGGAGTTTCGATTGGATCCTTCAACTTAAAAATAAGTTTGTATGAGTAAATACAGTGATACCAGAGCAAATCAATCATAGTTAAAAAAAGGCGCGCCTAAGCGAGCGCTTAAGCGCACCTAGGCTCTAGGCGTTGGCAAAACACATTGCACATAACTACGCATAATCTGTGCATAACTGCGCATAAGCATGCGCTTTGGTCAGTAAAGCGCAAGGTGGTGGCAAAACACACAATTAACGCCTAGCGCTTTTTTGAACTATGATAGCAATGGAATCTTAGATTAGAATAGTTGTTCTTCAGGTTTAGGCACTTGTTCTACATGAACAGAGTACAGTAAGACGCAAGAATATAATACTTAAAAATAGAAAATGAGCTCATAGACCTTACCACATTCTTGGTTCGGGACCAGTATAGAACAAGGCGTTTCCAGTCATCGTCCAGTAAATGTGTCTCAGGAGAACATAAGGGAATTTGATGAGTTTGTTTGCCGGTGAAGTACGTTTTCTTCAGGTAATTCCAATACTGCCACCAAGCATTCTTGAAGATAGAAGAGGTATTAGCACAGGTTACCTCATCTTGAGTTTCCAAATCAGTCCTTGTCTATAGAGAAAAATGGGAAAATTTGCTGTATTATAACCATCATGGAGGTAGGATGTATGGGACGAAGCAAAGTAATTGCCATGAATAACATTACTTACACATAACTCCTGGACAAACACCTGCAACTGGCATTTTCCTTCATCTTCAGTATAATATTTCCAAGATGGGAAGATACGCACATATGATTTAACAACATCAAATGCGATAGATGCTAAACTACGACTAGCTGGTTGTGCTTCCTCCACAGGAATAGGCGTACTAACTGGTGGAGTTGGGGTTCGCCGTGATAGTACTGGCCCTTTGGGCACTGGAGCTGCCTTACTAACTGCTCTTATTTGGGAGCTCTGTGGTGGAGATGGTGCTGCGTCAACAGGAACTGGGTTACTATCGGCTGGGGTTGGGGTTAGATTGGGTGAAACTGGTTCTCTGTCCATCGCAGTAGGGGTATAATCTGCGAGAGTTTGGGTTATGTGTGGTAGGGCTGGTTCTTGTGCATGTACAACCGAGATGCTATCTCCACCAAGAGGTAGCACTGTATTATTTGAAGACCGTGTTTTTAGTCCGCTAGATACTGGCACCACCCGCTCCAATTCAAATGGCTGATAAACAGGAAACATAGTTGAATGTACAGACATTGTATGAGAGACAGATGCAATAGATAGTGTGGAAAAAAGAGGGCATGAAATAGTTGACATGTATATTGTTTAACTAAAACGGATAGCATGACATAATTTCACATATATGATGTCTATCTACACTGGATAACATAGCGTAACATAATTCAAAGATACGATGAATAACTAAACATGATCGCATGACATAATTCACCTACATGTTATCCGCGTAATCATGATCGCATCATTTAATTCACATATGTGATTTATATGCTAAACAGAGGGCATTCGATATGATGTCTGAACTAAGAACATGGTGTTGAATATTGTGTATATGATGTCTAAACTATGCAATGCAAGACACCATATGCATGATATGAGCAGTATAACCGTGCCAAGTTAGAGCATACACCTCAGTGGGGGAATAGGACTGGTCAACTGTCTCTGAATCCATCTCTGAGGAGCTATCGGGACCCAACAAGAGATCTGCTTCGATAGGTAGCACTGTCTGCTCTGAAGGCCTTGTTTCCACTCCAGATTTTTCCATCTCCCACCCAAATGGCTGATTCATAGGAAGAGTAGTTTAATGTACAAACATTGTCAACAAATGGAAATGTAATGAAGAAAAGGATGGGCAAGATATCATTCAAATATATGATGCCTGGTTAAACAGGATGGCATTGCACATTTCACATATATTATGGCTGGCTAAAAGACATGAGACTGCATAATTCTCATATATGATATAGAAACTAAACATGTGGCATTACAGAACATGTCTAAACTAAGCAGATGACATATATGATGTCAAAAGTAGGCACTACAAGGCAACATATGCATGATATGACTAACATCATCATGCCAAGGTAGAGCAAACACCTTGGGGGGTAAATAGGAGTGGTCAGCTGCGTCTGAATCCGCCTCAGAACAGATATCTTCCTCTGGATTACAATCTGGAGAGGGGTGGGGAGGGTTTGCCATTGAACCCACCATGGAGCGATGTCTGCATGACATTGTATTGCCGCGCAAAACTCTTCTCTTTTTCTCTACATGTTCAGCATGACTGTGTACAACATCTGACATGCATACGAAAAAAATATGGTGAGATTATGTAAGGAGAGCATGCAGAAATTTAGAGTGATGGTAACAACGAGTGGATCGACGTTTTTCCGTTGAACCAAAATAGCCCTAATGGATCGACGTGAATGTATAGTAATAAGTGATGCAACAAGTGTACAACCTCTTTGCCGTAGCCGTGTCGACCTCAACATCATTGGGTTGGTCACTGAAGCAGTTGAGGCAGAGGTGGCTGTCGGAGGTGTGCAGGAGGATCTGAGGAATCTGTAGACGGCGTCCAGGGCACTGCTCTGTTGTGATGGATCGTTCTGTCGTTGGAGCAGCTCCGGTGAGCCGTAAGACGTCAAGGCTGAAGCAGCACAAGAAAGAAATCATCAATCTCAAGTGGGATTCTAATAGCATCTCCAATAGATGATGTAAAATGGATGTAAAATTAACATCACGAAAAACCACCTGACTACAACAGATGAGGTAAAAACTGTTGACTCTAAACTTAACTGTCAAAACTGAAATTTACTGTGGAATCTGAATGCTACTGTTGAAACTGAACGCAATGGTAGCAGAGAGGCACTTGACATGTAGTTTAGGGAGGGTCTGCAGTTCATCTTCAACCTGCAACCCCCTGAGCCGCCAGCCACCACCGGCCGAACCGCCAGCCCCAGCGCCGCCTCACCGCCCCGAAACAACTCGCCACCACCACCCCGGCCAGCCCTTTAGGCCCCCCGCCGCCACCCTGAACCCTAAGATAGATAGTGGGGTACCTCTCCGGTGAGCCCCCATCCCCGCTGCGGGTGGTTCTTCCTTAACTCCGGCGAGCCCCCCCCCCAACCCCTGAAAATTGACTGACCCAAAATTCGATTCAGTCGACTGAAGTGTGGCTTAATCGGAGCACAGCAGCAGCACGAGCGAGGGGGAGCGCAGCAGCAGCAGCTGGGCGAGCGAGCGATCGAGCGAGAGCCGGAGCAGTAGTGAAAGTGCGTTATATCAACTAGAGGGGGGTGAATAGGCGATTTCTATGAAAGTCTTCAAAACGTGGAAGTTTCGAAGACAAACGATAGAAATTAACCTATTACCATGCAGCGGAAGGTAGACTACACTAGGCAAACCATAGTCAAGTATTCAATGAAGTGAAAGCACAATGACTAATAGCAGCTAGGTAGTAAGGATCGGGTAGGAAGATATTATGAAGCCAAACAGAACACGCAGTCACTCAGTGAAGACAAAAGATAGTGCAATCATACAATGACTTCACAAGGACCAACGATAAGTAAAGGGAAGGGAAAGATGAAACCAGTGACTCGTTGAAGACAATGATTTGTTGGACCAGTTCCAGTTGCTGTGACAACTGTACGTCTAGTTAGGGCGGCTAGGTATTTAAACCTGAGGACACACAGTCCCAGACACACAGTCCTGAACACGCACTCAGGACACCCAATCCTCACCGTATTCCCCTTGAGCTAAGGTCACACTGACCTCGCCCAATCACTCTGGTAAGTCTTCAAGGTAGACTCCCAAACCTTCACAGACTTCGTTCACCGATGATCCACAATGTCTCTTGGATGCTCAGAACGCGACGCCTAACCGGCTGGAGGATTCACAGTCCTCAAGTGTAATAAGTCGTCAGATCACACAGACAAGAAGACTTAAGTGATGCCTAACACTCTTTGGCTCTGGGTGGTTAGGGCTTTATCCTCGCAAGGAATTCTCTCTCAAAGGCTTCAAGGTGGGTTGCTCTCAAACGACAAAAGTCGTACTCTAACTCTGAGCAGCAAACCGTTTATGGTTGTAGGGGGTGGGCTATTTATAGCCACTAGGCAACCCGACCTGATTTGTCCGAAATGACCCTGGGTCACTAAGGAACTGACACGTGTTCCAATGTTTAGATTTCAAACTCACACGGCAACTTTACTTGGGCTACAAGGAAAGCTGACTTGTCCGACTCTGGACAAGATTCGCTCTCATAGTCTTCACTCGAAGACATAGGTTTTGGTTAAGCATCACTTCAGTCATTCTGACTGGTTCTCTTGGACCCCACTTAACAGTACGGTGGTTCCTATGACTCAACAAAGAAGAAAAAGAACTACGAAAGATCTAAGTCTTCGAGCTCCATAGGCTTCATGCGATGTCTTCTCTTGTCATAGTCTTCAATCTGAATATCTTCATATACCACCTTTGACATCAATGTCTTCATACATATTTAGGGGTCATCTCTGGTAGGAAAATCGAGTCAATGAGGGACTTCTACCTATGTTATCCTGCAATTCTCACAAACACATTAGTCCCTCAACTAGGTTTGTCGTCAATACTCCAAAACCAACTAGGGGTGGCACTAGATGCACTTACAATCTCCCCCTTTTTGGTGATTGATGACAAACTAGTTGAAGTTTTCAACGGGGAATATAGTATGTGAAATTGTAAGGGAATTGTCTTCATTAGTTGCAAGGGCTCCCCCTGAAGATGTGCATATAAGTAATTTGCTTTTGGAATGCAAATGCACATGGCAGGTTGTATTCGTGGAGATCCTCTTCAACTTATGATGACAATTCATTATGCATGAGAAGGTATGTGAAGATAATGACATGCATAATGGAAAATGGACGTCTGCAAAATGATCTAAGTGCGGAATTTATCGTCGCACATGCGGAATTTATCATCGCATCACGAAGTGGCAAATAAGTAGCAGACGACCATCGAGTTTAGGTGTTACAACTCAAAGAACCAAATGTTTCAAAATGAGAGTTGTAAACACGAGGCAAAATATAAAGCAACCGCCCATGAGGACCCGCTTGAAGACTATCAAACTCATATGCTTCTCCCCCTTTTGTCAGTAAGGACCAAAAAGGATTGAAGACATAGAGCATCTACTCGTTCCCTTGAAGAGTAGGTGAAGCAGCAGGGTCGTCGGTGGTGTTCGGCGATGCAGAAGAGCTTGGAGCAGTGTCGAAGCATGCTGAAGGAGGTGGCGGTGAAGTAGCATCGTCTTCATCCTCGATCACTCTGGCATTCACAGTTGCAGCAGAGGAAGAGAACTCAGAGTCTTCAAGAGATGGAGTTCGTCGCAGCACTGCCCTTCGAGGAGGTGTGGAGTCAAACTTGAAGCGTTCAGAGAAGCCATCCTCTTGAAGATCATCTTCAGAGCACATAAGCGTCAGCCCTTTCCATGTGCATCGAGAGGTTTCATGTGCAACAAAGGCATTCTTGGTGGCAAGATTGCAAATACGGTTGACATCCACCAAGAGGCTTTGCATTTGGCGCTTCAGCCAGTCATGATGCCCATCATGTTTCTGATGAAGAGCCACCAGAAGCTCTCGGTCATTGAGAACACGAGTGCGCTTCTTGGGTCGTTGGGCAATTGTGCTATCGGTGGCTTCAGTAAGGGTAGGATGTGGTGCACGTGTAGTTCCAGCCAAAGGATACACACGAGTGACTGCTTCAACTCCTTCAATGTTCTGAGAAAAACTTTGATGCTCCGCATTCTGAAGACTTAGAGGTTCCTTGACAGGCTCAGGATAAATGGCTTCAACAGACATATCCACATCAGGCAGAAAGATCCAATGATTGCGAGCAGATGGCTGATATGAGATAGCGGAGTGGAGTTTGATCAGCCGCATTATCCATGGAGCGTAGAACTTCAAGCCAAAAAGATCAGATCCTGATGCAGTAAGTTGGCGGATGAAGAAGTCCTGTGCATTGAAGCATTTGCCATGAAGAATATAGAAGACCAAAGTCTTCATTGCACCTTCCAGCTTGGCATGTGGAGAATGTCCTTTGATGGGCCAGAGAGTTCGCCGTAAGATGTGATAAATAGTTCTTGGCAGATACTCAAGGTCTTCAACGAAGAACTCCTTGGGATATGCAGCATCTTGGGGCAATGGCTTCATCATACTGACCATCTGACTCATGTTTGGTTCAGGCTTTTGAAAGATGCTCTCCACAGCTTCACTGTGAAGCTGACAGCCATGTTCGTAGAGATCGCCAGGAGTGGGGAGACCAGTGAGCTCAATGATATCAAAGGCTTTGGCTTCGTGATGAACATTTCCTGTCATCCACTCCAGGACCCAAGTCTTCGGATCTCTGTTCTACCCGCGGATGTGAAGTGTGGCATATAATTGGAGCAGCAACTCTTCATTCCAGTGCTCTTGGTTGGTGACAAACGGCAGCAATCCAACCTCTTTGAAGCAATCCAGAGCTTCTTCCAGACAGGGCAGACCAGCTATTGCTTCGATGTCAAGACGCTTACGTGGGAAGATGCGACCTTGATTGTATAGAATGTAGGAGTAATAGCTTCGCTGCGGATAGCTCCAGAACCGATCAGGTGATATTCTTTCCCTTGAGTAGGGGTTCCTGGAGCTATTGAAGAAAGTGTTGTCTGCTTTGAAGCCATTGACATTGAAGGATCCACGTGCTGATGCAGGACCTGGAAACCTAGGCAATCTTGGGATTGGCTTCTGTACCTGAGGCCTGCGCTCAACATGATAGTCAAACTGAGGACCAGCAGCAGGCGCAGGAACAGAAGCAGCAGCATCAGTGGCTTCACTGAATTCTGGTGCTTGGGTTGGTGAAGGCTCCACATTAGCTTCAGCCATGACAGTGTCAGTGGCGTCGGTGGCAGCCTCAAGATTCTCAACCTCCACTTGAGAGCTGGAGGGTCGGTCACAGTCACGTTCTCCTCGAGAACAGCTTCTTGGTGAGACAGGGGTGTAGCAGCGCTTGGGGTTTCTTCTTCATCGGCTGATGCAACAGGAATGTCTTCAGCAGCTTTAGCTTCAGACTCAGAGACTGGAGGCCTTGGTCCTTTGCGAAGCCTACGTAACACAGGCGATGCCTGTGGAGTTGGAGTTGGCTGGGCCTCAAAGTCTTCTTCCTCTTATGCTTGTGGGTGATCAGCCCATGATGCATCCTGAGCAATTGGCGTCAGAGGACGACCAATGCTGATGAGCTCGCTGTGTGTTAGCACAGGCGATGATACCTGTTGGTGCTCGAGCTGAGGAAGAACTGCATCATCTTCAACATGGTCATGGTGACCAATGTCTTCAGCAGCAATGGGATCAGTTGCTGGAAAGTCTTCAGCTTCATGAGCCCCTGTGAAAGAAGGCTCATGGACAGTCAGTTGGCGCTCTTGAGTTTCAGCGTCAGGGCGAACCATGGAGATGGGTTCAACAATCAAGGGCTCTGTGGGAGCAGCCCGTTCCTTCTTGGTCTTCCGCTTCTTCTTGGAGGGGGCAGCAGCAGAGGCTTCAGGATGTTTCCTCTTGCTTCAGCCTCAGCAGTCCTCGTCTTCTTCAGCTCTGAAGCGGTTGACCGGGCCTTTGGCTTCGAGCCAGTCATGCTAGTTGGGAAGACAATGGGATCTGCTTCCTGCCTTGGTGCATTGGGTTCGGCCACAGTGGGATTCTTCTTCTGCTTGGCAGCCATCCTGAGATCAATGCCCGGACGCCCAAGGGCCTTGCGCTTCTCAGCCTCGTTGTAGCCTTGCACACACTTGTCAGCCAGGCTCTTCATGCGCTCACGAGAACCCTGAGCTTCTTCACGCTTCTTGAGAAAGGCTTCTTTAAGCTCGTGCAGCATGAGCTTGAAGTTCTTGACCTCTTGTACGCTGAGCTTGGTCATATGCTTCTTGACCTGAGCTTTTTCATAGTCAATCTTTTGCTTCAGTTCAACAATGCGCTGGGCGATAGATAATTCTGAAGCAATGGCGCCATGGAACACGACACTGAGGCCAATGAGAAGTTGTAGATCTTCGAAGATGAGGTTGGGCGTGTCAAACCACTCATCAATGAAGTTGTGGATGATTGCCACATCAAAGAGAGGCAGATCATTGAAGATTTCTGCTTCTTCTTTGCTCTTGATGAGTTGCTCAAGAGCGTCATCTGCAAGATCTTCATCACTGGATAGATCAATGGCATCGTTTCGCAGAATGGCAGTAGCTGTCAGTTCTTGGCCAGTTTGTGGCAGAGGCATCTTGACTTTCTGGGGCTTGGAGATGCGTGATAAATCTTCAGACTGCACACTGTCTTCAGGAGGTGCAGTAGCCAGTGGCTTTGCCCATGAGATTTTTGATGCAGAGGCAGGCTTTGAAGCTTTAGGCTGCTTCAACTTCTTTGGCTTCGGCGCTGCAGGCGCTTCACCCGATTCAGCGTCATCTGCAGGCTCATTCACGGCAGTCCCTTGAACCACGATATGGGTGATGAGACCTTCAAGGTTGTAGAAAGGACCAATGACATTAGGTTCTGCATCGCGAGTTCCATCAGCACCGGGAGCAGAGGGACCAGGGTTGAAGTCTAATCCCAAAGACTTCTTGTTCTGCTTCGCTGAGTTCTGGGCAAACTGAAAGTTGCGCTTAAACAGATTGTCATCACGACACCATAGCAGTGACGATGGGTCAGCATCCGCATGCTGTGGTCCATGGACCATGCAGGGATAGAAGCCTTGTTCAATGGCTTCATCTTTGGTCCCGGGTTGGAGATTTTTGTAGAGGATGTCTCCCCATGGTCGCTTGATGGTATTCTTTTCAGCATATTCCTTTGTCACAAATCTGTATTTGAACCACTGTTCTTCCCAATAGCATCAAATCCATTGGATTCGTGTCTTGCGCTGATTATAATCCTCTTCAAGATCTGTCTTGTACAGCTCTGAGAGGTCATCGGGCAGATATCTTGATGTTTCTCCTCGACGCTTTCTGCCACCCTTCCTTGCTGATTTCTCTGAAGGGATGAACTTTAAACTGAATGGCTTTAATACGTTCAAAGGCTTCAAAGGATTTCGCTTGCTGGACAAACAGGAACTGGCTTCGAGAGAATCTATGTGATACTGTAAGAATTCTGCAAATGAATGTAGACTATGAGAACCAAGGGATTCTCCCACGGACATGTACCTGTGACAGCATTAAGGTGCGAGGGAAGGGGAAGAGGTCATATGCATTCTCAGAAGATTTTGAAGATAAATCAATTTAGAAGACATTGACCTCATCGTGCAAAGACATTCACTCATAGATAAGGAGTTGGTTCTAGATTTGTACGAATCCACGGATCAGTACAAGTGACGAATCTAACTAGTTTGTGAAGCATAAGTGAATATACTAGGCATATTATGAGATGCAGTTTGAAGTGGATCCAACATGTGTGAACAAAAACCACTTGTGGTAGAAAGTGACGAATCTATAGGATCAAAGGGGCCGTAAAAAGGAAGTTTTATTTACCACACATAGAATTGCTAGACGGAGTGGAAGAGGAGGCCGAGCAGTCCGATCGTCCGTGCCCTAACTTGGCGACGGAGGACACCTACGGCGACGGCGGAGAAGACGATGTCCGCGGTCGGCGTGAAGACGGCGTCGGAGAGGTTGCGGCAGCTAAGCGCTTCGTCACTGGCGTCGTCGAGGGCTAGTGGTGGCGCTAGGGTTCGTGCGAGAGTGGAAGAAGAGATAATGACTGTGGTGAGGCGTGTATTTATAGGGACAGGGGCGGCTCAGTGTTATTACACAGGTGCCCCTAGCGATTCACATCTTAGGAACACGTGGCCATCATGCAACATATGAGGGGTTGTTCCACGTCCCACACACGCCTGGATTGTCGGGTGGTCGTTCCCACTTCTCCGGGTTTCAGGTGAAGGAATGAGCATTGAAAACGGACTTAATGTTTGTCTCTGTATCTTCTGCTGACAAGGACCTAGAGAAGACATTCGACAGTTTCAATAGAATGCATATGATTTGGAGAGATAGAGTTTGAGATAGAAAGCATAGAGAGGTTAGGGTCCGATCACATTCACTTAGTTCAAAATATTCAACAAGAAGACATAGCTATAAGTGAATGCTATAGAGGACATAACACTAGTATATATATATATATATATATATATATATATTCAACATAGTGAAGATAATCATGAAGAATGTTGAGATTGAAGCCAAACCAAATGTGAAGACATAGCAAATGTAACGCCATGAGTGAAACACTTCAAACAGAACATTTGGTGGTGGCGTTACCCACCGTATAGGAAGTATTAGACCCAGACACGGCGCACAATTATCGTGGCGCTCCGAAGTCAAATTCCACATTAATGTATTCACACTTAGAATGTATGTCTTCATTGATTGAAGATATACTTTACTTCGTGTGTTGCACATCTAAGTCATCAATATGCATAAGTGTTAGGATGTGTGCCTGATCACAGGACATTTGAGGATTCCAAGATATTTAGCTCACACCGTAACTTGCAAAATCTCTTCTCATCCAAGGGCTTGGTGAAGATATCTGCCAATTGCTCTTCAGTGTTGACGTGTATGATATCAATATCTTCCTTCACAACATGATCTCTGAGAAAGTGATGACGAATTTCAATGTGCTTTGTCTTCAAGTGCTGAACTGGGTTGTTGGCAATCTTGATGGCGCTTTCATTGTCGCAGTAGAGTGGCACTTGCTTCAGATGAATGCCATAGTCCTTGAGTGTTTGCTTCATTCATAGAAGCCGAGCGCAGCAAGATCCAGCAGCAATGTATTCAGATTTAGCAGTGGAGAGAGATACATAGTTCTGCTTCTTTGAAGACCAACATACAAGTGATCGTCCTAGAAAATGACATGTGCCTGATGTAGACTTGCGATCCACCTTGTCACCAGCATAATCAGCATCCGAGAATCCAACCAGATCAAACTCTGAGCCCTTTGGATACCATAATCCTAGAGTTGGGGTGTGAGCCAAATATCGAAGAATTCGCTTCACAACAAGTGATGCGACTCCTTTGGTGCCGCTTGGAATCGAGCACACATGCAAACACTAAGCATAATATCTGGCCTAGATGCACATAGATAAAGTAAAGAACCAATCATGGAGCGGTATACCTTTTGATCGAACTCTTTACCATTGTCATCAGGACCCAGATGATGTTTGGCTGGCATTGGAGTCGTGAAGCCTTTGCAGTCTTGCATACCGAACTTCTTCAGGCAATCTTTGAGATACTTCTCTTGAGATATGAAGATGTCATTGCGTTGCTGACATATTTGAAGACCGAGGAAGAACTTCAGCTCTCCCATCATGGACATCTGATATTGCTCTTGCATCATATATCCAAACTCTTCACTATACTTTTGATTGGTGCAGCCAAAGATAATGCCATCCACATATATTTGGCATACAAATAGTTCACCATCATATGTCTTCGTGAAGAGAGTGGGGTCGAGGGAACCAGGTATGAAGCCTTTGCTCTTCAGGAAGTATTTGAGTGTGTCATACCAAGCCCGAGGGGCTTGTTTGAGGCCAAACAGTGCCTTGTTGAGCTTGTATACCATGTCAGGATGTTTTGGATCTTCAAAGCCAGGCGGTTGTGCAACATACACTTCTTCTTCAATCTTGCCATTGAGAAAAGCGCTCTTCACATCCATTTGATATAGAAGTATGTTATGATGATTTGCATAGGCCAGCAGTATGCGTATGGCTTCAAGTCGAGCCACGGGAGAAAATGTTTCATCGAAGTCAATCCCTTCCACTTGAGTATATCCTTGAGCAACGAGACGAGCTTTGTTTCTGACAACTTGAGCATGCTCATCTTGCTTGTTGCGGTATATCCATTTGGTGCCTATTATATTGTGCTTCCGAGGGTCAGGACGCTTAACCAGTTCCCATACATTATTCAGCTCAAACTATTGAAGCTCTTCTTGCATAGCTTGAATCCATTCAGGTTCCATGAAGGCTTCTTCAACTTTCTTGGGTTCTGTTATTGACACGAATGCGAAGTGCCCACAGAAATTTGCTAGCTGAGTTGCCCTTGAACGAGTGAGCGGACCGGGTGCATTGATACTATAAATTATTCTCTCAATCTGCACTTCATTGGCAACACGAGGATGTACAGGGCGAAGATTTTGCTCTTGCTGATCATTGTCATTGTTAGAAGGATTGTCTTCAGGCTGAGCATTGTCTTCAGGTTGATCAGGTGCGGATATGATAAGTTCCTCTTCAGGTTGAGCTTCAGAGGGTATGATTTCTCCAGTTCCCATTAGTTTGATTGATTCACCGGATGGAACTTCATCTAGCACATTTGGCAGGTGCTCTCTTTGTGAACCGTTAGTCTCATCGAACCGCACATCCACTATTTCAACCACTTTATAATGAAAGAGATTGAAGACTCTGTAGGAGTGCGAATCCTTTCCATATCCAAGCATAAAACCCTCATGTGCTTTTGGTGCAAATTTTGAAGTGTGATGTGGATCCTTGATCCAGCACCTGGCGCCAAATACTCTGAAGTAACTGACATTTGGCTTCTTGCCAGTAAGGAGCTCATAAGATGTCTTGTTCAGAAGCTTGTGAAGATAAACACAATTGATTGTATGGCATGCAGTATCAATAGCTTCAGGCCAGAATTTTCTTGGAGTCTTGTATTCATCTAGCATCGTTCGGGCCATCTCAATGAGTGTTCTGTTCTTGTGTTCGACGACGCCATTCTGCTGTGGCGTGTACGGGGCTGAGAATTCATGTGTGATGCCCAAAGTATCAAGATATGTATCAAGGCTAGTGTTCTTGAATTCAGTGCCATTGTCACTTCTAATGTGCTTTATCTTGGCGCCATAGTTGTTCATTGCTCGATTTGCGAAGCGTCTGAAGACATCCTGCACTTCAGTCTTGTAGAGGATTATGTGCACCCAAGTATATCTAGAATAATCATCAACAATAAAGCCATAGAGACAAGCAGTAGTAGTAAGAGTTGAGTAATGAGTGGGACCGAAAAGATCCATGTGGAGCAGTTCGAAGGGTCGAGTTGTCGTCATGATTGTCTTTGAGGGATTTTTGGCCCTCGTCATCTTTCCTGCTTCACAGGCACCGCATAAGTGATCTTTCTTGAACTTGACGCCCTCGATTCCTATGACATGCTTCTTCTTTGCAAGGGTGTGGAGGTTCCTCATGCCAGCATGCCCTAGCCTCCGATGCCAAAGCCAGCATTCTGAAGCTTTTGCTAGAAGACATACGGCAAGCTGTGGTCCTGCTGAGAAATCTACCACGTACAAATCATCTTTCTGATACCCTTCAAACACTAGAGATTTGTCAGATTCCATTAGAACAAGGCAGCGATATTTTCCAAACATTACAATCATGTTCAAATCGCAAAGCATTGAGACAGACATTAAGTCGAAGCCAAGGGATTCAACAAGCATGACTTTATCCATGTGTTGATCCTTTGAGATTGCAACTCTACCTAGACCCAATACCTTACTTTTACCAGTGTCAGCAAATGTGATGTGACTCTTGTCGGATGGACGTAAGGTTGAGTCCATAAGAAGGCTTCTTTTGCCAGTCATGTGATTGGTACACCCACTATCAATAATCCATTCTGAAGACGCTGGTGTCGTACCCTACAGTGCAGTTAGGGGGATAGGCTTCACGAAGAGAATTGTGAAGCAAAAACATTTGACGAACCAGTGGGTTATGAAAGCTTAGATCCAGATTAGGACTGATAGGGAGTGTAGCAAGCGATTCAGGAACGAAGTACATAGTAAGACCATTCGGGCATTTGATCTTGCGCCCTACAAGATGTTTAAGGTCCCCAGCAATAGCGTCAGACGATTTTGGTTTTCTGCTGGAGACCCTTCCCTGCAAAAGAGAGTTAAGCTTTCTTAGCCACC
The DNA here is from genome assembly GCF_018294505.1 of Triticum aestivum. Classification (NCBI taxonomy): domain Eukaryota; kingdom Viridiplantae; phylum Streptophyta; class Magnoliopsida; order Poales; family Poaceae; genus Triticum; species Triticum aestivum. Next base: position 140,472,038 of record NC_057794.1, on the reverse strand, counting down.
CACATCTTCAAGGGTGGCTTAGAAGCAATAAGTCTAAGTGCAGTGTCTGAGAACTTTGGCTTTGGAGCCCTAGCAAAAAGTCTTGCAGGCGGACAATAGTACTCATAAGAATAAGCAGAATAGTTCTTGGTCTTATGAACATGGCGGTTTGATGAACCGCGCTCATATTCATAGGCCTGAGTATGGTTTCCCTGCAAAACATTTGCGTTAGTGCGACTCAGGTGAGTCCTCTGTTTGTATGAAGCCTTTGGACCGTATGAAGCCTGTGGTCTGGGGTTTGTCTTCTTCACCTGTGGTGTCATGATGACATTCACAGGAAGATTTTCCAAACACTTTTTCGGCACCCAAATCTTCTTCATAGGCGGCCCATTCTTGCAGTTAGTACCAATATACCTGGCAAACACTTCACCATTCTGATTCTTAAACAATTTATAGTTTGCATCAAAGGATTCATCAATGACAATGGGGTTAGCACAAGTGAAGCCAGATAGATTGGATGGATCTTCCAAAGGTTCCTTTGCAGCAACCCATGTGGTTTTGGGGTACTGCTTAGGTTTCTAGTAAGAGCCATCAGCATTCATTTTCCTTATGAACCCAACACCCTCTTTCCTCGGGTTTCGGTTCAGAATCTGCCTTTTGTGGACATCACATAGTGTCTGATGCCCTTTAAGACTTTTGTACATCCTTGTTTCAAGCAATGTCTTCAACCTAGCATTCTCATCAGCAATAGCTGTGGTATCCTCAGCAGAGGGGTTAGTTACCACATCAACAGTTGAAGATATTGCAACAGTAGCAGCAGTAGAACATTCAGCAATAGAAGTAGCATTATCATGCTTAATGCATTTAAGACATGGTGGTTCAAATCCTTCCTGAGCGGAACTAATCTGTTCGGCGCGAAGTGACTCATTTTCCTTTTGAAGATCTTCATGAGCCGCTCTCAATTTCTCAAGATCTTGCTTCCTTTGAAGATAATCATAGGAAAGCTTTTCATGAGTTGTTGAGAGCGTTTCATGATGACTTTCAAGTTCCTCATACTTAACGCGAAGATTTTTTATGTCTTCAATTAAGGACTCAGATCGAGTCATTTCAGTGCCTAACAGATCATCGCTTTTGTCTAACAGTTTTTGAATATGTTCCATAGCTTTCTATTGTTCAGTTGCAATTTTAGCAAGTGTTTTGTAGCTGGGTCTTGAACCACAATCAGAGTCATCTTCACTAGATGTTTGATAGTGAGTAGTGCATGTGTTTACCTTGGCACCGCGTGCCATGAAGCAGTAGGTAGGAGCGGAGTAGTCCTTGTCATTTGCATCGGTGTGAGTGATGAAGTCATTGTCTTCAGTGTTGAAGATGGACTTGGCAACGTATGCGGTAGCCAGACTTGCAACACCAGAATCGGACTCCTCCTCAGACTCCACCTCCGCCTCCTCAGAAGCGGACTCCTCCTCTAAATCCATTTCCTTGCCAACAAATGCACGTGCCTTTCCAGATGAGCTCTTCTTGTGTGATGAAGACTTTGAGGAAGACTTGGAAGAAGACTTTGAGTATTTCTTCTTCGTCTTGTTGCCAGAGTCATATTCCTTGCTCTTCTTCTTCTTTTTGTTCTCATTGTCCCATTGCGGACACTCAGAGATGAAGTGGCCAGGTTTCTTGCACTTGTGACATGTTTTCTTCTTGTAGTCATGAGCAGAAGCTTCATCATTCCTTGAGCTTGATCGTGAAGACTTTCTGAAACCTTTCTTCTTGGTGAATTTTTGGAACTTCTTCACAAGCATAGCAAGTTCCTTTCCAATGTCTTCAGGATCATCAGAACTGCTGTCAGATTCTTCTTCAGATGAGGAGACAGCTTTTGCCTTCAAGGCACGAGTTCGCCCATAGTTTGGACCGTAGATATCTCTTTTCTCAGAAAGCTGAAACTCATGTGTGTTGAGCCTCTCAAGTATGTCAGACGGATCGAGTGTCTTGAAATCAGGACGTTCTTGAATCATCAAGGCTAGGGTGTCAAACGAACTGTCAAGTGATCTCAGTAGTGTCTTGACGACTTCATGCTTGGTGATCTCAGTAGCGCCGAGGGCTTGAAGCTCATTTGTGATGTCAGTGAGTCGATCAAACGTGAGCTGGACGTTCTCATTGTCATTTCGCTTGAAGCGGTTGAAGAGGTTGCGAAGGACACTGATTCTCTGATCTCTCTGGGTTGAGACGCCTTCGTTGACCTTGGAGAGCCAGTCCCAGACTAGCTTAGATGTTTCCAAAGCACTCACACGGCCATACTGTCCTTTGGTCAGATGACCACAGATGATATTCTTGGCAGTAGAGTCCAGTTGAATGAACTTCTTGACATCAGCAGCAGTGACACCTTCTCCAGCCTTGGGAACGCCGTTCTTGACGACATACCATAGGTCGACGTCAATGGCTTCAAGATGCATGCGCATCTTATTCTTCCAGTAGGGATATTCAGTTCCATCAAAGACAGGGCACGCAGCGGAGACTTTAATTATCCCTGCAGTCGACATAGCTAAAACTCCAGGTGGTTAAACTGAATCACACAGAACAAGGGAGTACCTTGCTCTGATACCAATTGAAAGTGCGTTATATCGACTAGAGGGGGGTGAATAGGCGATTTTTATGAAAGTCTTCAAAACATGGAAGTTTCGAAGACAAACGATAGAAATTAACCTATTACCATGCAGCGGAAGGTAGACTACACTAGGCAAACCATAGTCAAGTATTCAATGAAGTGAAAGCACAATGACTAATAGCAGCTAGGTAGTAAGGATCAGGTAGGAAGATATTATGAAGCCAAACAGAACACGCAGTCACTCAGTGAAGACAAAAGATAGTGCAATCATACAATGACTTCACAAGGACCAACGGTAAGTAAAGGGAAGGGAAAGATGAAACCAGTGACTCATTGAAGAAAATGATTTGTTGGACCAGTTCCAGTTGCTGTGACAACTGTACGTCTAGTTAGGGCGGCTAGGTATTTAAACCGGAGGACACACAGTCCTGGACACCCAGTCCTGAACACGCAGCTCAGGACACCCAGTCCTCACCATATTCCCCTTGAGCTAAGGTCACACAGACCTCGCCCAATCACTCTGGTAAGTCTTCAAGGTAGACTCCCAAACCTTCGCAGACTTCGTTCACCGGCGATCCACAATGTCTCTTGGATGCTCAGAATGCTACGCCTAACCGGCTGGAGGATTCACAGTCCTCAAGTGTAATAAGTCGTCAGATCACACAGACAAGAAGACTTAAGTGATGCCTAACACTCTTTGGCTCTGGGTGGTTAGGGCTTTATCCTCACAAGGAATTCTCTCTCAAAGGCTTCGAGGTGGGTTGCTCTCAAACGACAAAAGCCGTACTCTAACCCTGAGTAGCCAACCGTTTATGGTTGTAGGGGGTGGGCTATTTATAGCCACTAGGCAACCCGACCTGATTTGTCCGAAATGACCCTGGGTCACTAAGATACTGACACGTGTTCCAACGGTCAGATTTCAAACTCACACAACAACTTTACTTGGGCTACAAGGAAAGCTGACTTGTCCAATTCTGGACAAGATTCGCTCTCATAGTCTTCACTCGAAGACATAGGTTTTGGTTAAGCATCACTTTAGTCATTTTGACTGGTTCTCTTGGACCCCACTTAACAGTACGGTGGTTCCTATGACTCAACAAAGAAGAAAAAGAACTACGAAAGATCTAAGTCTTCGAGCTCCATAGGCTTCATGCGATGTCTTCTCTTGTCATAGTCCTCAATCTGAATATCTTCATATACCACCTTTGATATCAATGTCTTCATACATTTTTAGGGGTCATCTCTGGTAGGAAAACCGAATCAATGAGGGACTTCTACCTGTGTTATCCTGCAATTCTCACAAACACATTAGTCCCTCAACTAGGTTTGTCGTCAATACTCCAAAACCAACTAGGGGTGGCACTAGATGCACTTACAAGCAGCAGCAGCGCGAGCGAGCGAGAGCCGGAGCAGCAGCAGCAGATCCGGCTGGTATGGACGCCGGCGCCGAAGGGGCCTCGGACTGGGGGAGAGCCATCGTGGAGATGTCACCCACGGCGTCGGCTTCAAGGTAGCCGCTCCATGGGGGTGCGGGATGGAGCACCGTCGGCGCTGGGAGGTCGAGTTAAGGAGAAGGTGCGATGCGATTAGTGTACAACCTCTTTGGTGGTGCCGAGTAGGCCTCGGCTTCGTCCGAGGAGTCGGTGAGGATGTTGCGGTTCCGGTGGAGCAGGTTAAGGCGGCGCTGTGGGGATGGAGCAGCCGCGATAGACAAGGCGATCGTCAGAGCAGCTCCTTGGAGGTGGAGAACGGGGCGGCTGAACCGGCGGGATGGCGAGATGGATGACAGATCCTCATCTGGGGAGGTAGACGAGGGACGTCGAGCTGTTACGATGGACGACGTCGTCGGGGAGGAGGCTCCGGCTGGGCAGCGGTGACGTGGCGGACGGAGGAGGGTGGGGTTTTGCGGCTGGAGCGGAGAGGTTATGGCGGCCTGGGATTTCCAATGGCGAAAAGGGGGCGATGGGAGGGGGTGAAGCAAGACATAGGGACGCGCTTGTCTAAAATGTAGGGTGTGTTACAAAAGTACCCCCCACCGATTTGAACTAGCGGCCCTTTTGGCTCAGGGTTAGAAGGGGGATTTCGCGTGTCGGGATTTGGCAGCTGGAGGGATGTTTCGCATGCGTTGTAATTTCAGGATAGCAAGGCGCGGGTTGTGAAGGCACCAGTTTTGGGAGCACAATATCTGAATTTTCGGGATATAACAAGACGCGGGTTGAATTTTAGGGACAAGCCTAACGTGTAGTAATATTGTACTTGTACGTACCAAATCAATTCGCACTTCCCTCAACCAAAAAGAAAACGAAAAAAATAAAACTATTCACACCACACAAAGAGAGAGTCTTGCCCCATTTTACTATACAAATGCTATTCAAAGCTACTCCCTCCTTCCATCTATATAGGGCCTAATGCGTTTTTCGATGCTAACTTTGACCAAATATTAGAGCAATGATATATGACATGAAACTTACACAAAGCACACCATTAAATTCGTCTGTGAAAGGTTCTTTCAATGATATAATTTTCACATTGTGCATGTCATGTACTATTAATCTTGTCAATAGTCAAAGGCGGTCTTAAAAATCTCATTACGCCCTATATAGATGTAAGGAGGGAGTATGAATCCATGTTATGTCCGATTAAATTTTTTCGCTTGCTGTATAATGCATGTAACCTACTCATACCAACATTTTAGTGCATTCCAAATGTCTATACTACCGCTGCAATTCAAACTAAATTTGAATTCGTTTCTCTATTTCAATAAGAATCTACAATCATGATCGTTGCCAACTTCAACCATCATAGTTTCCTTGCTATCCGCCGGATATAAATCGGACGGCCTATAATGCAGGATGGCAGGCACACCATAATCAACAACTCCGTTTTTTATAAGAGTAGAGATAAAATATATTAAATGTAGTATAACATGTTCATAACCACACCATGTGTATCACCGTTATATATATTCACACATGCGTCGGTTTGAAACACTATGATAAATTGTTCAAATATCCGAATTCGCTTTTTATAATGAAGTATATATGATCTCTATTCGTGTTTTACACCCACACAACCCTCTTGTCATTGTAGCTAGCGCTAACTTTCTCTTGTGCATGCACACGCCCGCATCCCTCTCACCCTCCCTCAGCATTCTCTAGCTCCATCGTGCAAATTCGTCTTTTCACTTTAGGTCGTTCACCCACGGTGTGTGTAGGCCCCCCAGCTCCTTCTTTACGGCACACATCGATCGATATGCCTCTCTAGCCAGGTGTGCCTACCACAAACACAAGCTTCCCCTCTTCTCTTGTCACCGTCCATGCCTCACTCCCACCACTCTTTTCATCGTTCTCGTACTCGCACACTCCTCCCCCCTCGATATAGTATGCCTCTCGTACCACCTCCTACATGCATCCCTCTCTCTCTATCCTTCTCCTCGTGCCTCATTTGCTTCTAACACACACATGCATGTATACCGATCGATCTCCCAACATATACCTAGATCGACGTACCTCACAAGTTATGTCTCTCCTTTCTCTAACAAAGGGCGATTGATCTTCCTATGTAGTTATGTCTGCTTACCACAACCACATCGTCCCCCCCCCTCATCATTCATGCATGCCTTCCTGACCCGTCTCTCACACGCACGTGCATAGACAACAAGCAGCCATCTCCTCTCTTATTGATATTGCGGGCGTGCCCTCCGTTTGTCTAGAAAGCCTATCCCACCATTTGTTAGAAGCAACTCCACTACCACCCCCTCCAACACTCTAGCTCTATCTCTCTCCCAACCTTATTCCTCTCCTGCACATATGCATGGATGCCGATCGATCTCCCTTAATACATGAGGTAGGCCTCTCTCCTCCTCCACACATATACCAGCCATTGTACCTCTATAGTTAATTGGGCCTCCCTCTTCCCCCACCACACACCGATAGTCGAGCGCTGCAAGTAGGTATCCATGCCACAGAGACAAACTGCACATGTCCCATCTCACGTTCCAGTAGGCCAGCCATTCTATATCTTTGACGTGGGCACACACAAATTCGATGGCACTCTTTATCGATCGAGCGCGCACACACACACACATCATCCCTCTCTTTGATTCTATGGACACCTCAAGCCGATGATACCTCCACTCTCTTCTCGTGGATCGCCCACTCTCTTCTCCTGGAGTATATGTTATATCCAGGACTCTATTTCACACACATTGCATATGT